>NW_020272949.1:195210-371840 GCF_003268045.1 Sipha flava | reverse complement strand
CTCCTTCATAAGGAACATCTTAGGGTAAAGAAGAACTAGAGAAAGCCTAAGACTTCATACTTCCAAGATTTTGGTGACTTAATCAACAGTCATAGATATATGACTAAGGTAACTACACACGAGATAACAAAAGTATTGAAGATCTGATTTCATGGTACGGAAAAACGAATTTATTTCGCACTCTGCTATATTTAACAATAATTAAAAAAAGTATGCAAATGCTAGAAGTCTTAAGCCTAATAATAACAATTACAACAATTTTCGACATGATACAATTTGTATTGATACCTAATCTCTATAAGGGATGCTTGTGGTGAGATTAGGGAGTCTATAATTAATTAATAGTTTTTTCTTATTTCTATTTTACATTAATATCTATTTCTATGAATATGAAATAAGTACATATTTTTGATATGCATTTGTGTATTTATGCATTTATACATTTATTAAATATATAATAATAATTATAATTAAGTCTTGTCGTGAAATTGCATGTATAATTTGTTTATTTTATATTTAAAGAGTTTATTATTATTAATAATCTTAATATTACTTGGTAACCTATTAAATAACTCAATTCCTCTATTTACGTAAAACATTTTCATTAAAGTAGTATTACATTTAAGTAATTTGAGATTATTATTACATTCATTTCTTGTATTATATACATTAAGTATTTCATAGTCTTTTTTTATTTGCATATATTTTTATTGTTGATAATTTATTTATAGGTAATATTTTAAGTCTATTAAATAAAGTTTCCGTTTTATCAGTTTCTAAATAATATTTTCTCATCATTACTCTAACTAGAATTCTGTGTTATCATTAGTGGTTCTAATGCATTTTTATAAGCTGAACCCCATATGGTTATACTATATGTTATTATAGATAGAGCTAGTGCAAAGTATATCATTCTTAGATTATTTATATCTGGAATATTTCTAAGCTCTTTAAAAATGTAGAAACATTATCTTAATTGTATTATTATCATGTTTATATGTTTAGTTCATTTTATATGTTCATCGAAAATAACACCTAAATATTTCCACTTATTTCCACTTGGCAATTCTTGTATTTATTTCGTTTTCTTAGAATAGCTTCTTGGAATACTGGTACAATTAACTATCTACGCATGGTGCATTTAATGGGCAATCATTGTTTTTCTATCATAACTTTTATTTTCACACTCACTGTTGAATTATCGAGCAGGTATTAAGCTTGGAAAATTATTTGTGAGTGTTTGACTTCGAATTGTCGTTTATTGACTATATATTGATGTAATGCAACGTACGAAACTACCAAATCATTGTTCTAGAGAATCGGGAATAGATTGCTACGTTTTCGACTGTTATTGTTTATTACGTTTTTAATATTTTTGTATTTTTAAACACACTATTCATCGATTTTCCTTATAGTATTGGAGCAATTAATATGGGTGGAAATCAGAAATATCCTATAAAAAATTTTTTTTCGTATATTATTTATAAATATTAGTGCATTTGTAATGTTGAAGGGTGCAACAGACCCATACTTAAAGGCAATACTAACCACGATTTAGAGACACATTTACGGAATATTCTTCCCAATGGGGCAACTATATTGAAAAAATCTAAAAATTATATTAAAAAACGTACATTTTTAAATACCGGTGTAAAGCATACTAACGTTGATAATAGTAGTAGAAATTTTTTTACATTTAAGAATACTCGTATATGCTTTTTTTTGTTTAAATAGATTATAAATTATTTAGTATATCTAACCTAAGTAATGTTGTGCGCGCTTTTGATCACAGCACAACTTTATTATTATTTTGTTTTCTGTAGAACGGTACGGGTCCGAAAGAACAAATACCTAGTATTCTTAATAGAAGCTACATTTATTTTATTGAAAAGAGGTTCTGCTTATTTACATTGATACAACAATACTACTCAATTAGTAAAATGCGTCGTCCAACCGAGGGCCAAGCGAGCAACCAAAAGGGTTGAATCAGCACATTCCTTATGCTCGGTCACTACTGGGCGATCGGTTTTTAAAAGTATTACATCTACTAATACAATATATAATATCTTATATTCTTTACTAACATAATATACGAGTACTTATAATGCTATAATAATATGTAGGGGTTCCTAACACCCCCTTCTTAAATGAGATATGGGGGCCCAATGGTCCCCTATGTTTCACGTAATTAACACGGGTACTACTTAAATGTTTTTATCATCCTCTTTAAGAGAATGATTTTCAGCAATTTCCGGTTCGTACATTTTAACATTCTTATTTTTAATTCTTAATAATATTATACCAATAATTACTATTATTAAACATGTTATGAAATATAACATTACAATATTAAATTCAATCTTAAAAATAAAAAATATTTCAACCACTTTGTGTTGAAGATCATTTATATTCATAGGCGTGCGCAGGATTTTTTGTCGGATGCAGCATACATTTTTAATCGGCCCTTAAGAACAATAAGCAGCCCACTTATTTCCTTTGTATAGCATTCCCCTCCCGAATTCTTTTTAGCCCCACTGTGTAAAAATTTAATATTTCATAACTTCATATAATCACTTTTGTACCCAAATCATTATATGGTATATAGTATATCCATATAGATTCATCACTCTGTGACTAACCTATTATAGTTATAAAAAATATAGTAAATTGTAAATAAAAATTAATAATATTTTATGAAATTTACTATATTCATTTATACTTTTATAAATATATTTAACATCACATATGTAATAAATAACACTACTCAGACTGCAGTAACAGTGAAAAATCGTTATTCAATTACGAACATAATAGTCGATTCGGTTATGTGATTACTGATTACTAATTATGGCATCTATTCCGTTTTCGTATCGCTGCACGTCTGGATAAATGGTTAATGCGCTATTGTCATTGTGGTTGTGTCTGTATTTGTATACTGTATAATCTAGTGTGTAGGCACGTCGAATTTACCCAATAATATTCATCTATTTTTAGATTTGTATTGATAAAATAATATTATCATTTTTCATTTGAATAACATTGATGAACATTTATATTTTAATTTAATTATAAACTCAATATGTTTAAAATTATTCATTCTATGTATGCCTTTCAAATAAATATCTACCAGCCCACTAAATCCAAGATAAATTGTCAGGTGTAGGGAAAGCAGCATTCGCTGCACCCGTGCGCATGCCTATGTTTATATTAAATGCTTTATTTACTAAATCTGAAAAATCCTTAATTGTTTTTACATTAGAGAGGTTCTTCGGTATTATAGATTCGAAAGTTTTCATTAAGTATAATAATACATTATTATTTTGATTTTCTGCTATTAGATCTAAATTTACATTAGTATTAATACTGTGCATGGGTAAATGAATTGAATGTTCTGTATGTACATCACAGTTGGGAGAGATAGTCGTTCTGCCCACACCAAAGGTTTCGACTTGCATTCTTCTTTTAAGTTAAAATTGATAATCCATATAATTATACTGAGGTTCTGGAGTTTTCGCTAAACTTGTAGGTATTTCTAACTTCCTATCGATAAACAATTCGTAAGGCTGATAACCCGTTGCTGAATGTCTACTAGAATTATAAACAAATATTGCAAATATTATGTATTCATCCCAACTAGATTGATCTTTGCTAATGAAACTTCTGAGGTATTCACCTAAAGTACGATGACTTCTTTCTTAAGAGCCATTACTCTGAGGATGATATGGACTTGTTGATGACTTTTTGATCTTCAAAAAGCGACATACTTCTGTGAACACTTGACTGAGAAATTCTGTTCCGCAGTCAGTAACAATACTTTTAGGCAAGGCGTGAAGACAAACAAATTGTGTAACAAAATAGTACGCTACAGTGTTTGCTTCATGATTTTCTGCTGGCATTGCCCAAGAGAATTTTGTTAGATCATCTTGTATAGTTATAATGTATGCGTTGCTCTTATTTGTCTTTGGTAAAGGTCCTACAATATCCATAAAGATTTTTTCTAGAGGAGCTGATGATGTGGTTGTGATCACCATTGGTGCTTTGACGTTCCGATTGATATCTTACTGATTTGACAGGTAGGATATAGTTTAATATAGTCTTTTATTTGTTGTTTCATTCCTATACATGCATATGAGTTTTTTATTCGATTATATGTTTATTCTATACCTTGATGACCTGCAAGAGGAGTATCGTGATTTTCTGAAATAATTTTATTTTTCTCTTCTTCACTAAGATTGTCTTTACTGAATGCTTTTATTCTTACCGAGGAGTTTCTAAAAATATAGCGTTTGATTTGACTTGATCCCAATCAAGCTGTTCTTATCCGCAACCAATTTTTGGTATTGCTACTTCGGTTTAGTGATTTTCTTCACAAAGCGTTTTTAAATTAATAAAAGCTTTAAACAGATTTTCGTAAGTGGGTTTCTCCCAATGATTCTCTTCAGTGATTAAATAGATAATAAATCGATTTTCTTGCTTCAAGTACACTATCTCTGTGATTTGTTTCCGTTGTAATTGTAATTGTTCTATTCTACCAAATTTTCTGAATTTTAACATAATTCTTTTTAACATTTTCAAGTCTTTCGATACACAATGTGCTAGATGAAAGTTCTCATCAACTTCGAATAAATTTGGCGTCGTTTCCTTCAGATTTGGTGTTGATGACTTACCTGACTGTGCTGATTTTTTGTATTTTTCGTATGTTAGTTCATCTTTGTTTTCTGTATCGAGGAATTGTAGTTCTTGGATTTTCTGTGTTTCTACTGATACTTCATCCTGTGACGAATTTACGCTTCTCTCAATATCTTTTAACTCTAGCTGCTCTGCTTGTGCTTTCGTAGTTACATGAATTCGACTTAGTGCATCTGCGTTTGTATTGCTCCTGGTTTATAATGTACTTCGTATTCATACTCTTCAAGCTTTAATCGCCATATTGTTGGTCTCGATAAGGGATCATTGATACTGAATAACCATGTAAGTGCTCGATGATCTGAAATTATATTGAACTTTTATCCTAGAAGGTATGGACGAAAATACTTAACACCTCACACAATTGCGCATAATTCTTTCTCAGTAGTGCTGTAATTTTGTTCCATGCGGTTTAGTGTTCTTGATGTGTATGCTATAGGCAGGTCTTTACCGATAGGACCTTGCGATAATACGCATCCTATAGTGTAAATACTAGTATTGCAAGTGATATGAAACGGTCTGGTAAAATCCGGATACTGTAAGATTGGTTCCTTCGTAAGTGCTGATTTCAATGTTTCGAAAGCTTCTTGACATCGATCTTACCAAATACAAGGTGTATCATTTTTTAATAAAGAAGTTAATGGTTTCACTATTTATCTATAGTTTTTCACGAAACGTCTTTAGTATCCTGATAATCCTAAGGAACTTTTTACTTGTTTTGGATTAATTGGTATTGGAAAATCTAGAACACATTTAATTTTTTGAGGATCTGGTTGTACTCCATTTTCAGTAATTACGTGATCTAAATAATTAACTTCCTTCCTCATAAATGAGCATTTTGTGGGTTGTAGCTTGAGATTGAACTTCCGTAGTCGATTGAATACGTCTATGAGTTTCTTTCTATGATTTATGCTAACCGCATATAAGATAATGTCATCTAGATATACAAATACTTTAATTCCGTTAATACCCATTAATACCGAATTCATCAATTTTTGAAAAGTGGCAGATGCCCCTTTTAGACCAAATGAAGAATTCTCTTAAGAATTCGTAGTGTCCCTTCTCTGTTTAAAATGCAGTTTTCTCGCGATGTTTTGGGTCCATCTGTACTTGGTGGTATCCTTGTGCAAGATCTAGAGTTGTGTAGTATTTCGATTTTCCTAATTGATCAAGAATGTCCGCTATGTTTGGTAGAGGGTATGCATCTCCCGTAGATACACTATTAAGTTTTCTAAAATCTACGCATACACAAACTTTCACTTCTTCATTTTTACCTGGTTTTTTGGGAACCACCAACAAAGGTGCATTCCACGGAATTTTACTTGGTATAATTATCTTGTTTTCTTCGAATTTTTCTACTTGTTTATTAATTTCTTCTTTATGCCGGAAAGGTAATCTATATGGTTTTTCATTAATAGGTCTTGTTGCTGATGGGACTTTTATTTCATGAAACACTGTAGCTGTACAAATTATTGCGTTTCCATCCTCTGTTTGAGTTTCTTATTCTTTCTTCTTCACGTGCGGCTTGAATTGCTTTTTCAAGAGTTTCTTGGTTTCGGGCTTTGATATAATGTTTTAATTGTCCTAGTCCTTCCATGAATACCTGGATTATCTGCTTACTGATGGTTCACTCGATTGCTTTTACACTTTCAGGACTAAGGTCTGCGGTTTCCTGTTCAATCAAGAGATTCTGCAACTGCTCAGTACGCATTGAATATAAGAGAACATTTTCTCCATTTTTTTTTTCATTGCGTAAAGTGTCAAGTATAGATATGGTGTGGTGCGTTGTGGTTCCAGATTTGTTTTTAAGAGTTCACGAAGTTCTTCCCATTTTTCAAAAGTTTTATATTTTACAACTTGGCGAGCTTTACCTACCAAACGTGTTTGGATTGCCTGTAACAATTTCGATATGGTTGCTTCCACAATACAACTCATAGCAAATTTACATTTTTCTAGAAATAATTCGAGAGTTTTCATATCCATTCCATTGAATGAATCAAGCAAAAGCCTGATAGCATCTTGTAGCCCTATTTGAGTACTAGACATTTCATTGTGTCCTTTATGAATTTGGGTTTGCATAACCAGAGCTTCTTTTACGATGTATTCTATTAACTTTTTGATAGCTATGTTGATTTCTTCTTGTCGACCATTTTGAGATTCATTTCCTATTTCTTCTTGATTAGTAGCCATTTTTGACAAATATTCCTCGTTTAATGACCACTAACTCGTAGAGGGATTATCTTTCCGCACAATATCTTTTATACTCCAACTGATTTTCTTTTCTTTACTAAATATTGAATGATCTGCTCGCTGTTCCGGATTTTGTTGTGTGTTTTGACTTAATAAATAGCTTTGGTTTTCTTGATTTTCTTCCAAGGACAATGGTGGGTTTGTAGTATCTAGAATATTTTTGCACTCGTCCAATAAATGTGACGTAATGTCTAATATATTTTCAGTATTACCTACCAACCTTGTTGACTGTTCTAATATATTTTTACTATTTGTAAAAGACCTATATTCATTTAAACTTTTACTTCGTCTATTACGTTTTACTCGAGACCTAGTTTTCCTAGTATCTAATAACGCTAGACTGTCAGTAATAGTTTTACTTGGTTGATAATCAGGGTCACACGAATTTTCTGAATTAGTGATGCCACTCATTTATTATTAGCTAAACTTCGTAAAAATACTTTAGATTTGTATCATACACCACTGTAATAATCAACTATTATCTCATGCAAAACGAATTCATAAAAAAAAAAAAAAAAATTATAATACTAAAAGCAATGAAAACAAGTTTACAATAGAAAATTACACTTATATACTATTTCTAAGAAAAAAAAAATTTACAGAATGATGAATATGGTTGTCCAATGCATCGTGATGGTCTGCTGTCCGTCTGCTTTTAATGTATTTTATTGAATTTATTCCTGTTCACTGATTTGCTGTCCTATCTGGGTCTGCGCTCCGGAGCTGCTGGCACGCAGACCAATATTAAATATTGGGTTTCATAATGATGAATAATAATTACACGCCGTTGATTGTACAACACACAATGTAAACACAATATATGTGTCAGTCATGCGACGGCGGTGCGTATATTATATATATTGACGTCGGCGTCAGTGTCATTGACTGCGGATCGTTCACAGTCAAGGTCTCCGCAGTATAATAGTGCGTGATATATATATATATATATATATATATTTTCTTTAGCAATAGTGACAACAAATTTGTTTTATCACTCGATCGCGATGTGGCGTTAGTGTCACTAATATTTGATTAGCACTTAAAATATTGGTTACTAGATGTCGCTGCGTTCACAAGGAACCGGTTGTTGACGCGGCGGCGAACTGAGCGTTGGCCGATGACGTAGATGAAATATTCGGCGGCCAACTATTGCGCAATATACTTGTGTAATATATATATATATATATATATATATATATATAGATTTTATGTTACCTTAATTTTTTAAATTCTGGATTTCGTAATTATCTGGATTATCTTTGTCCGAGTTCAGAATTCTTTTCGTGATGCTCTTCGACTTCTATTAAGTAGATATTGTCCTCCGTTGCAAGGTACCGGAATGTCCTAAAACACCGCTGCCACCAAATGTTGTGCGCGCTTTTATTCACTGCACAACTTTATTATTATTTTGTTTTCTGTAGAACGGTACGGGTCCGAAAGAACAAATATCTGGTATTCTTAATAGAAGTTACATTTATTTTATTGAAAAGAGGTTCTGCTTATTGACACTGATACAACAACACTACACAATTACTAAAATGCGTGGTCCAGCCGAGAGCCAAGCGAGCAACCAAAAGGGTTAGCTAACCTTGAATCAGTACATTTCTTATGCTCGGTCACCACTAGGCGATCGGTTCGAAGAAGTATTACATCCGCTAATACAATACATAATGCCTTATATTCTATACTAACATAGTATACTTATAATGCTGTAATAATATGTAGGGGTTCCTAACAGTAAGTATAACTTTTTTGGAGACGAAATCAAAAGTCTGCGATTTTATCATAAGAAAAATTGTGCGTTTTTAACCTAGAAATGTGTGCGGTTTTAACATACCAAAAATGTGCGATTTTGTTCTAGATTTTATCAAAAGTGTGCGGTTTTAGGAGTCAACGATTTTTACGATCAGTTAACGGGTATTATTGGAGAAAAAATAAGATTGTTAAAGGGTGCGTCCCGTAGTTTCTTAAAAAAAAATATGGGTATCTATATATATAGGCTAATGGCTCCAAGAGAGTAATTTTGAAACTTCACGGGCACATCTGAATTAATTCAAATTAAATTATTATTATTAGTTGTTACATTTATATAGATTCTATGTAATATTGTATACAATTACGCAATTTAATATTCTTTCATCGAACTAAATACCAGGGTATTCGTAAATGAAAAAAAAATCGATATTGTTTATACATTCCAAGATTGTATTTATATTAAGCTTTTTTTTCGTTTATCCGGGGGATGAATTATAAATAAATAAATTTAAAAAAAAACCATTGATACACAATTTTCTATGAGTTGCGATTAGTAGTTTAATATGAGCGATTTATATTCTTGGTTTTGTCCACCGTGTGTTCGATGTATAAATAATATCCATTTTTTAGCATCTCTATTGTGTCGTGTATCGAAATACATGGCTTGAAAACTGCTGTTCAACAGTACTCTTTCGTCTGCGATTTTTTTTCTAATATCTTGTGGTATTATTATTAATTTTGTGCATTAACCACAATTTGAAGAAGCACATACGGAATAATCTTCCCAATGGGGCAACTATATTGAAAAAATTTAAAAATTATATTAAAAAACGTAAATTTTTAAATACCTGTGTAAAGCATACTAACATTGATAATCGTTCATAATAAAATATTATGCATTTAATTATAATATATTTATGATATAATCGATATATTATTATTCAATTGAAATAAAAATGTCTGATATTGATAAGTGAAATTAAAATTAAAATCAAAAATATTATTCGATTTCAAGCCCTAACGTTGAATATTAAATCGAAACGCCGTAGTTTTAATGACGTATGCGAGTCATAAAGATATTGGAGAGGGTGAGGGGATCCACACATTTAATTAATTGGAATAAGTGACAGAGCGACGTGGTAGCAAATCGAATCAAAACATTCCTTTAATCCGTGGTGGTGTTTTAATATTTCTTGAAATCTTAATTAATCTAATATTGTTATAGATCACTTGATCCAAAACAGATGAATAATTATATTAAATACAAGTGAATCAAACGCATTACACCGCTATTCACGCTTGAGATGTGATTCATTGTATTTTATATATGTGTTTCGCGTTAATCGTTTCTACGTACGCATTCAAATGTTCACGCTATTTTGTACATATTCCAATGGAAAATCTATCTAATGCGTGTGCACACATTTATAACATATTATCTCTAAGTACAACGGCGTATTTAAACTTACTTCTAGGGGGGGGGGCGATTCAAATTTTTTCTTTAATTCAGGTTCAAGATTTACAAGTAAAATTTTTGGTAATATTTAAATCAGGTAAATCCTTAATATTTGTGGTTTTTTTTTTTTTAATCTAATGCCGAATCCACTTAGAATGGACTTTTGTGTAGTATTTTTTTAACACATATCTGTGTTTTGAAAGTTTCGCTTGTGTTTTATTTGATTTTTCACTAAGTATGGACCAGGGCTTAAATCAAAATAATATATATTGTTTACCGTTATGGGACATTTAAACGTTATATGCAATTTAGCGTTTAACGCTATAAATAATTTAAACGTTATTCAATTTAAGTGTTTAAACTTTATACAAATTTAAACGTTTTAAAGATTTACCGTTTACCGTTATTGAAAATTAAAACATAACGAACAATTTAGCATTTTGCGTTATTTAAATTAATGTAAAATTTGAAGCGTTTTCAAATTTAGTATTTAGCAATCAATATTATGTAAAATAACATTACATATTTTAAATATTATATTATATATGAGTATATATTACCTTTAACGAGTGGTGTATTGGTAAATATATTTGTAGGTATACGCACTAAAAAAATATGGATATTAATCCTAAAATAAATTTTCTTGCTTCGCTCGACAATTGTTTTCTCTCGATACGTTCGATATAATTTAATTAATCCTTTGTAACTACATGTTTATAACTTACTATAAAATATAACACTACAAGATATACATTTGCAGCACGTTATAAATTGCATGATGCAGATTTAAGAACCATGGGATGAATTTTCATACTCCATGCTATTTTATTCAATGTTGTTCATTACAGTTAACAAAATACACGTACACTCATAGGCGTGCGCAGACTTTGTCCGTTGGGGGGCCCCTTAAAAAAGTGAACCAAAGATTCTTGTACTAAAGACTACTAGTATAATTAAATATTTTAATTTTTATAAATTATTTATTTAATTAAATATAAAAATAAATACTATTTAAACTTACACAATTTATATCTAAGAAATCCTTATTTACATATTATTATACTATTTACAACTCCATCCTTTTGTCTACGGGAGTAAGGTTTTTGAATGTATTAATTACATCTTCAATTTTTATATTATTGATATTGATAACGATCTTACGTCGTTTCTTTAGAGAAAATTAAGTAAAATGTATTTTATTTATTTGGCTATGGTATATAATATACTTAAATTATGTAATTGTTTTGCCTTGTTTTTAATGCTATTTATTTTATTAATACTTTTAAATAAAAAGGCTAAAAAAATTTTAAGTGCATAAGTGCTTGCATATTTAGAGCTTTTTTAGAGCTACAAGTCTTCTGCCCTACTTATAATGTTATAAAAACGTTTTGGTGCCCTGGTATAAACACTAAATATCGTTATAAAAAGATCCACATTAAAAAAATTTGAAATGTTTATCTCACATATGATCGATTCCTTAAATACGGATTCGGGGGGGGGGGGTGACAATCGCCCCATTCGCCCCCTCTAAAATATGCCCCTACCTGGGTAGTGCGCAGTGGTGTATGTTGTATATTTATGCGTGCAAGTATATATAAAATATATATCACTTCCTTATTATATTCAATATTTCAATATTTACAATGAAGCCCGGGAATCCCGAGAACTTTTCTCCCCGCCCTCATCGACTTTGACAATGGGTCGTTGATGTACATTGTCAAATTATACGCTCTATTATCACGGCTGTATATACGAACACGTTATACGCAGTATAATATTATTTTATTGTTGAAAAAAATTTCCAACGTGAAAATACGTAGGTCGGAGGAAATTATGCATGCAAAAAATTAATCGTTAATTCATTTCGAGCAACCTACGTGGCTGGAAAAGCTCAAGGACAAAAAAAATTAAAAAAGGACATCGTACAGAAAACGAAAGCGTTTGTGTAATGATAGCACCACTATATATATATATATATATGTATATAATTTAGACCTCAAATAACCGTAATAAATTACTCGGAAATTATATGTGCATATTATGTTCGCTAATCGTTGTTTCGTCGTAGTTATCGTAAAATATTCAAATCACACGTCGAATTTTTGTTATCGTTTCGTAAATGTGTCCGCGCTTAGAATTATGAATATTCGGATTACACCCACCCCATCTTTCGTGTTGCGCAATAAAATGTACGCTATTCACGCTGTACAGAGTATCGTTATATGTTCTCATAGAACGTCATAGTATATGCATAATACATACTTTACGGTAGCGGATCACAAACTATGCTCGACGGAACTTTAGGGTAAAGGTGCAGTGACCTTTTGTTCCATATTTCAACTTTGTGTTCCGTTGTTTTGGAAAAAGTAATATGGGATGCGTTTTATATTTCCTTACTGATCATGTAAAACATTGTTCAGTAAAATTTCTACTTTAAAAAATGGTATATTTTGGTGATTTTTACGGTTGCATCCGAAAACCGCACATTTTTGATTTTGATCCGAAAAAGGTCGATAAACAAAAGTCGCACACTTTATCGGTCATTGTATAACAAAATACCTCAAACTTATAGAGGTTAAAACCGCACACTATTTTTAATGCTAATTGATAAGATAAGATTATAAGATATACTCCAACAATCATGCTAACACGTTGTAATACTTCGATTTTTAATTAAATTGTAGTTTAGTAATTTTAGTTTAGGAACACATGTTTAAATGGTGGGAAGAATTTTTAATCGACATAGATCGATATGAAGTTTTTAAAAAATGTCGGTAGTAGATTTCAACCGATCAAACTTTAACAATTTTACACACTTTATATTTTTAATTTTTTTTACATTTTAGAATACTCGTATATGCATTTTCTTTGTTTGAATAAATTATTAATTATTAAGTTTACCTAATCTAGTTAAGTATAATCATTTTGGGGTGGAAATCAAAAGTGTGCGGTTTTTGGAAAAAACAATTTCAAAAATGGTGTGTTTTTAACCTATTAAATGTGTGCGATTTTAAACTATCAAAAATGTGCGAGTTTTTTTTGTATTTTATCAAAAGTGTGCGGTTTTAGGAGTCAACGATTTTTACGATCAGTTAACGGGTATTATTGGAGAAAAAATAAGATTATTAAAGGGTGCGTCCCGTAGTTTCTTAAAAAAAAAAAAAATGGGTATCTATATATTTATAGGCTAATGGCTCCGAGAGAGTAATCTTGAGGCTTCACGGGCACATCTGAATTAATTAAAATTAAATTATTATTATTAGTTGTTACATTTATATAGATTCTATGTAATATTGTATACAATTAGATTCGCAATTTAATATTCTTTCATCGAACTAAGTACCAGGGTATTCGTAAATGAAAAAAAAATCGATATTGTTTATACATTCCAAGATTGTATTTATATTAAGCTTTTTTTTTTTTTGTTTAAAAAAACATTTAATTAATTATTTTTTATCCATGTCCGGGGGATGAATTATAAATAAATAAATTAAAAAAAAAAAAATCATTGATACACAATTTTCTATGAGTTGCGATTAGTAGTTTAATATGAGCGATTTATATTCTTGGTTTTGTCCACCGTGTGTTCGATGTATAAATAATATCCATTTTTTAGCATCTCTATTGTGTCGTGTATCGAAATACATGGCTTGAGAACCGCTGTTCAACAGTACTTTTTCGTCTGCAATTATTTTTTTTTCATTTTTTTCTTTTAATTTCTCGTGGTTTTATTACTAATATTTTGCGCGCACACGTATTGCGTACACCTAACCTACGATATGACGTACGTGTGTACTTCTCGTCGTTCGCGAAACTGTGGCGCCCGTACGTATCTCGCGCTCGCGCAATGTACATTTTACACGTTCTTATTTGATCGGTTACACAATGTTTAGCACCTACTACTACTACGTTACGACGTCCGTGCAGGTACTGCGCTCGCTGTGTAACATGTGACTGTCTTGTATGTATATTACAACGCGGAAACCTGTAAGGACGGACGAATTTTCTCGGGGCACCGTTGAACGGTATTACACCTATATGTTCCTAAAACGTATTTTACGACACCAATTAATTTGTAAAAATGTTTCGATGCTAATCGAATTCCGCACCGTTAACAGAAAATATTCACATTTTATAATTCATTCGTGTTGCAATAACATGCATATTAGCCCAGGAGCATTTTCTGCAGCAAATTATAGTAGTCTCACTCAAGCCCGGTTTAAGGGGGGCAGAGGGGGCTATGGCTCCATAACGGATGTCAAAAAATAGTAGGCCCCTGGTGAATAGTTGTTTTTTTTCGTTTTTTAATTATTTTTTAGCTCTTATAAAAAACAAGTATAAAATAATATGTAATTTTATGGTTTTGTGTTCAGAGAGTAATATTTTAGAGGTAATTTATACCGATGATGTGATTAAAAGATTTGCTTCCCAAAAATATAGAAAAAATTATTTACCTATATAAATAACGTTAAAATTTTTTGTACTAAATAAAGCAAGAAATAAATGTATAAATCAGAATATAATTTTTTTTGTCTCTAAAATACTTTTTTGTGTGGGTCATCAATATTTTGATTATGTGCCCTTAAAATTGTTTGACCCCGGGCTCCAAATTATCATAATCCGGGTTTGGTCTCACAAATGATACTATATAATTTAAATTCATTAGATACATCATAGTGTTGAGTATGCAATTAATTGTTGAAAATAGATTTGCGCGAAACAAAAAAAAAAAAACGTTTTTTTTTAAGATCGGTGAAAAGAAATGACATACATTATTTTTTAATATTACACTATTATACTATGATTCTAAAACCCTAATTTACGATTATATTCATAAAATAATAAATTCTTCTTCTTCGCCTTGGCTTTTTTCCCAACTATTTGGAGTCGGCCACTCTTGTTCTAAACCTTCACTTGTCTCGATTTTCTACATCCTCTACACACACACCAACAGCCCTCACATCATTCTCAATCGTATTTGACCATCTTTTTTTAGGTCTTCCTCTTCCTTGTTTCCCTTCAACATTAATTTTCATAACCACTCATACTACTTTTTTTTCCTCTCGTCTCATCATATGCCCAAACCATCTCTGTCTATGTGCTATTATCTTGTCCACTATCTACGTTACACCAATACTACCTCTCACATATTTGTTTCCAATTCTATCTTGTCTTGTCACTCTTGTCATAAATGTACACATATCCAAAATTTTATTGTTAATAAATATTAACTTCCAGATTTTCTCCTACTAAAACTATATCATTAGCAAACATTATACACATAATAATGATTAATAAATATTAAATAATTATATTAATATTATTTGTATTAATTATTAATAAATATTGGTCATAAAATAATCAATTAACAATATTAATAAATCCAATTCAACTTTTATTCAGATATAAATTGTAGATAGTATATTGTATAGCTATTGTAAATAGTATTTTATAATATAGTCATATTAAAAATGTATTTATTCCGCCTCTAATAAAAAAACAGAATTCCGTGAAAACAAATAACTTGAGTTGATCCCAGTGGATTCCGTTGTTGAAAAGTTATATTGCATATTAAAATAGAGTGCCTACGTTGGAATCCAGATATGATAGCGATCCGTTATTATGAAATATAAAATATATATTAAGTTGTAAGTGTTATACGCAGTGATAGTAATAAAATTATTTTGAAAAAAATAGAAATAATATAATAACAGATTAATTTTTCTTGCAAATAAATTTTATTTATTAATAATATTTAGTTGTTATTAAAGCTGTTTATTTTAATTATTATGGATTATTTATTATTTATTATTATTATTATTATTATGGATAGTAATGTAAAAGATATATATAAAAATAATTTTGTAGGGCCCAAAATTGTAATTGCCTAGGGGCTCACAAATGTTTAATCCGGCACTGGTTAGGCCGTTCGACTTTTATTGTTGTACCGGTGACCATAAATACTTTTATCGAGAGCCGAGCGGGGATAACACGCACTCATTGCGCATGTTTCGGAGTGAATCCCGGGTGACCCCGTCAATATTATACGAGTACTTTGTATACGCACGCAATAAGTAAACAGACTCGAGGCTGCAACGTAAACACGCTCGTACAACAACCGGCTACCGAGTATTGACCTAATCGTAAACATCATGTGAATTTATTTACTCATGGGACCAGGGACGTGTTAAGCCACCAGTGAGCTCATTGTTCATAAAGTTTATAAAACCTCACGAAATATTTTGTTTATTAATGTGATTAATTTGTTAACGGTTCGTGAGCTCACAAGTGTAGAGGAGTGGTACTGTGTGTGTTAGATAAACAAGCCGCTAAAATCATATTGTATCACGTATTAAATAGTATTAAATATTAGTACGACTGTCATACATTTTTTTTCAAAATATTTATTTAATACGTCATCCGGTCGCTTTTGGTTCTTAAACAATAACAGAGGGTTAAAATGGTTTTCCCCAGCTGGAATTAATATATTTTTGCAGTATACTTATTATTACAATTTCCTCTTTGGGTCCATACGTAGGAGTTGAATATTATGTGAAAATAAGCGAGTTTTCGGTATTGCCGTATTGGATGGAGATAGTTCTGCCCAACGTAATGTCGAAAAACTCAAATTCAAGACTTTAACAAACTAAAAAAAAAGAAGTACTTTGGAGATATTTCATGAATGGTTTATAATAGTTATATTGTCATAAAAATAATACAAATGTTGTCTGGCTCACTGAACTCAATTTTGAAATGTTCGTACCTATTCGGTTTCATCTAAAATAATCTTTTTGAATTTTACTTCCTATATTATTCTTTACTGAAATTCGCCTAACCTTGAAACTTAGACTCAATACAATTTGTTTGATTACAAATATCTACATGTAAAAATATCAAACGGCTTATTTAGTTTAATTTATTTAACTTATTTAGCACCCAATGACTTTTGAAAACTGTAGTATATGTATAGCATTTATGTTTATACAGCAAAATATTGTTTTATCTTTCAATCTCTCTTTTTAAATGTAATTTTAATGACAGTAGAATTTCCTCCCTTCACTCAAAATCACTGTGTCAAACCGTTGCATCATTGTATCCTAATTTAGTAATACAATTGATTTAAATAATTACTTATACGTCGTGTTTTACCCTATAACTTCATACCAAGTCGACCGAAATTAATGGATTAGAGTATGTTCGACCGGGTAATAGTTACTACTGCAAAGTGTTCTCATAGTTTCTTTCGACGGCTCATACACTTAAATAGTTTCGGAGAAACTAAAGGGTATATGATAGTCTTGAAAACTAATTTATAATGTGTAAGAAAAGTATACATCTTATATACGAGTATATATAAATCTCATGTCACAGTGTTTGTGACCATACACCTTCGAAACGGCTTGACTGATTTTAATAAAATTTTGTATATACATTTGGTAGGTCTGCGAATAGGTTCTTATCTATTTTTTAAACTTTAAGTGCTATTACTTAATAAATCGTGGTTTAATCTAATAATTTTTGACCCGGTCGACAACTGCACAATTGAAAATTAATTATTCAATGATACTATTAAAAAACTATTTAAAAACGATTAAAAACGATTTAATTATTTTTGGTATTATATGAAACTAGATAGTAAATAATTGAATTTATACTTGAATAATATTAACACGAATGTGTTAATAATTAAAATTCTGTTTTATTAATTTTTTCGTTATCAAGTAATTGAATTACTTCTATTTGTGAGTTTTGTATAATTCCAGCAAGATACATAGGAGCTTCTTTAAGCCGTAAAGTACGTAGATTTGCGTACATGCGAAATATAAGAGGCCAAAGAACAGAAGCTTAAATCCAGTAAGATAATACTAATGTGCATGTGAACATGGCGCGACTGCGTCAAGCTGCATCAGAAGATAAACGAGCTGAACGAAATGAACAAAGAAGATTAGAACAAGGGCAAGCACGCCGTTATACAGTTATCAGACGCGGAGCAAGTGACCGACAGCGAAAACAAGAAAACCGACAACGATTATTTACATCTAATTTATTCCTGCGTTTAGCATTCGAGTATGAACCCTACATTTAATATTATGCTCATTCCAAAGTGGTAATTATTGGTGCTATGGAATGTTTTCATTGTAATGCTTTTAAATTTAAAAGTGAGTCAGCTGGGATATGTTGTTCGTCAGGAAAGGTGCAATTACCTCCTCCGTTGAATAACAACGATGAAATAACACTTTACCAAATTGGCCGGCACGTCAGCTTCAATGAAACTTTTTGGCATATTTTTGGTTTCTCACTTCATGAACGGGATCCAGCAGTTCTTCATTTAGCCGTTCATCTTGAAAACGGCCGGCGTGTATATTTCATGAACGAGACAGCAATTTATCGTGCTATAAATCCACCAAAAACTACCCTCATCGAATTTTTTGAACTGTGTAATCGTGTGGATGCTTTTGCACTCACATTACTCTATTCAGAAGTACCATACTATTTCACATGGACTCCAACAAAAAAATGGATGTTCCGCAAGCAAGGCACGCCGATTAATGAATGTCCCGGTTTATTCAAATCAAACACCTTGGGGCGAGTATTTACAGTCAATCCAAGACAGACTGAGTGCTTTTATCTTAGACTGTTATTGATTAATGTCACCGGTCCATTGTCATTTCAAAATAAACGTAAAGTGAATGGGCAACAGTATCCAACGTATAAAGATGTATATAATGCACTCGGCTTTCTGGAAGACAACAACCAGTGAGAATGTATGCTTGCTGAAGCAGGATTGAACTGTACAGCAAAACAAATTCGTTTACTATTCACTATAGTGTTGACTACATGTTTCCTGGCTCGAGCAGAGACATTATGGTATAATGACAAAGATTCATTGACTGATGATTAATTGCATCAACATCGTACACGGTGCAACAATCTAACGATAGTGTACAGTGACGCTATATATAATGAAGCATTGATTGCTATTGAGGATTTTTGCATTATCATTGCTAACTTACCACTCAAACGTTTCGGTATGCATTCACCAAATTGAAATGCATCTGATTTAATAAACACTGAATTGAATCGTGAACTACTATCCAATATTGTGGAAATGGCAGCAATTGTTGCTCGCAACGTTCCACTAATGAATGAAGAACAAAGCAAAAATTTACGACCGCATCATGCTTGCAGTTTCGGCAGGACAAGGTGGATTCTTTTTTTTTAATGCACCAGATGGAGCGAGAAAAACATAACTTATTTTGATCATTCTCCGCGAAATACGGTCAAATAATGGCATCACATTGGCTGTTGTATCATCTGGCATTGCGGTAACTTTATTGAAAAGAGGCAGAACAGCTCATTCAGTATTTAAACTGCACTTAATATTCAAAATAATCTAGACACAGTGTGCAACATAAAAAAACAATCGTCCATGGCCACAGTACTGAAACATTGTAAAATTATCATCTGGGATGAATGCACTATGGCACACAAACATTCGGTTGAGGCGTTGAACAGGACATTAAAAGATTTAAAAAACAATGACAAACTATTTGGCGGCACTCTGTTACTCCTTTCTGGTCCGTTTTTCACACGGACAAAACGTCGGCGTGGTGTGATGTGGTGATCTAACGTGGCGTGCTCTCAAGTGGCCAAACCATCCAGTTTGTTTGTATTGCCGAAAGATATGATAACAAAAAATACTGTACACTCTGTTGCATTAAGGGGTTGAATTGTTTTTTACTAATATTGTTATAATTAGCGATATATATAATTTTAAAGGATCAATTTTAATAAATTATTAAAAAAAATAAATGTTTGATGTTTTTTTCATTTTTATATTCCGTTACCGTTTATAGAACTCCATACATCTTACATTTATATACCACATCCAAACACACTAATATTAAATTTAGTTATTTTTCTAGCAAAATATTCTTTAGAAATAATTTATATGACCAAACAACGTTTGTCGGGTTAGCTAGTATATAAATATATTTAAATTTTTTTATCCCTATAATCGTATATTATAAACACAAAAATGACCATTTTATAATCCTGTATTTTCGTCTTGATTCTCATTAATAATAATATAAATAATATGAAAAATATAATAAAATATTTGCTGAATTTCATATGTTATTATTTAAAAATACATGGCAGTCATTCAAATAATTTTAATTATTTTTTTTCTCACATAAAACATTTTAAATGATAATAATTGTAATTTTCATTAAAATGCGATCATATAATTATTAGAATATTAATATAACCGATGGATACATCTTAACTAGAAAAATTGTTTATATTTCATAATTGATCCCCTTGAAATTTTCCTGTGAATGTACAATTTCATGATTTTTATAAAAATGTTTTTTTAAAATTTGATTACAATCCTATTACATCAAAAATAAAATCAAAATACTATTATACTATTATGGGCTGATCATTCTGCATAGATACCAGGCTATAGAAGAAATTTGAGATATTTTTGGAATTATTAAAATATATAAATATGTAAATATCTAGTTTTTGTTTCTTAGATAACATTAACTTTATTTTTGTAACTGTATAATAATAGAAATTTTCATAATAATCAATTGATCCAAAATGAATGAAAACTAGTTACTAATTAATAATTAAATTAATTCATCTAATAAGTACATCTGGCCAATGATATTTGACACGTGTTTGTGAATTTAAAATTTACAAATAATGAAATATAAACTAAATAATAGTAAAATACCTGTAGAATCTAATAAATCGACTTATTGTCACATAATTTAAAAAAACTAGTTCATAAATGATATATATATATATATTCGGTTGCACATATGCAACTATATACAATAAAGGATTAAAATAATACGTAATAACTTAGTTAACAACTAACATTATAATCATGACTATATCATTATATAATTATATTATACTAATTATATATATATATATATATATTTAATTATTTTAAATAATGTATCTTTAACTTTCAAAAAATTTTATCGTTAAAATTCTATATTTAAAAGTCTCTCAATTAAGTTTCCGCATATTTTTATCTCAAATAATAGTGTTTAAGTATATACCATACATTAAGTTTATATTAAATGTGGCTATCAAAATCATATTTATTAAAAAAAATTTTGTTTTGCAATCTACATATTTTTCAAGCTTATTATTGCTGTCTATTAATTTAAAATTCAAACTATGTTTCAAAATGTATATTAATACTTTAAAATATTGACTTAACTTACTCATTTACGAGAACTTTCACATAATTTAAATTGTATTTTTGTTATTATATATTATATAAATAAATATACATTTTCAATGATTTATCATTATACCTTATTTGATTTTATACTCAATTAGATTGTTGGTGCAATAACTTTTTTCGTTGTCATATGGTATCTTTGTACAACTATCCAGTGTCGAACAACTGCTGACTAACAGCAGCTGACGCCATACTATTATTACATACTTATTATTGATAAATAATATTTGATATTGAAAAAATAATGGTTATACATTTATACATTTTAAGATATTATTTTTGTTATTTCTAAATGTTATTAGTTGTTTTTAATAAATTGTAAAATAAACCTTCTTAAGTATCTTTTGAGTTTAGATTTCAGAAAAATGGACAGCGATGGCAACATTTATATTCCAATGATTTGTTTATTGATTATGTCTATTAAATATTTACAATTATTAATTTATATTTCTACCTATTTGAGAAGAGGATTTTTATAACAATAAATTTTGTGATAAATTCGATGATTATTGTAGTAATAAAATTCGTCAAAATATAAGTTTAGAATTTAAACATTTTTTATTTTATTTGAGTATAGTTTTTTAATACGATAGTCTGTAACTCTTTTTAAAATCAACAATAAATAATCGCTACTCATATATTATAATGAGTAAATTTGATCTCATATAATCATAAAAAGTTAAATAACTAATTTTTATCTACTTTCTCTTTAAGAAAAACTACACTGAAATCATAAGGATCACTATTTTTGATAACAAATCTGTTTGTATTAAAATTCAAACTTTAATTGCTGGTAAAAAAAACTAACTTTTGGTTTTGTTTATAAAATTGCTTAGAATTATTTACACAGTATTTAAATCCTAACTAATCTTTAACTACGAGTATAATAAATGAAGGTATTTGCCTATTTTAAATTATTATTTATGCAGAAGTTATTTCATAATATTTTCGTAGTATTTGAAATACTTATCTGTATATATTAAAGGAAATATTTACAAAAATATTTTCCATGCTAAATATCTAATTGAACGTGTTGCTTATCATGGATATTAGTAACATTATAGTATAATATTTTTGAACAAATACATTTTATCCAATATTTAATCACAGAAAAGTGCAACATTGTAAGTAAAATTATAAATTCTTCGCTTCGATCCATCTCGTATTATGAATAATGTAGAGTTTTGCGGCTTTGTGCTACGCTGTCATATTTTTATTATATTTCAGATAACGAGATGACTGAAGAACGAATAAAATCAATGTTATTACTTTTTGTTTATTACTTATTCTTGTTTAAAATGGGCTAGAATTTAAAATAAAATGAAATACAAAAAATAAATAATATACAAATAGGACAGACGAATTCTTAAAAATATTCTAAAAAGCTCTCTAGCTTGTACATGATTAATAGTTACATAACAGTAGTTGAACCCCATACTTCTGTCGTTATTATACTTTTATTATTATTACTTCATATTTTTTGTTATTTTTTTATTTTCTTTATATTTGTACGCCAATACCTCGGCAGCATATGCAAACTCCATACACATGAGTTGGAAAAAATTTAAAAATGTTTGCAACCAACTTAAAATAACACAATGTAATCTCCAATATATAATTCAAACGAAAACTACTCAAATGAAATTATTTGCTCGTATTTCTTGAAAAAGCCTCCTATCGACTGTTAGCTGCAAGGCGATTCATAATGAAAATGAATTAAAAAATAAAATTATGTAATAATAATGATATTGTGATAACATTACGTATATTGAAATATTCGTCTTCGTTCTACAGAATGAAATTATGTGCAAACAAAAAATATAAAAGTACTCGTATAATATTTCTTTGTATGACACATATATATGACCTTAATATCATTACGGTTTCATTGTTCGGTATAATTGTTCGTTAAGCCTGGCATACGAGCATTTTTTGTGAGGCCCCTCCTCAGTATTTGCTAATATCTAACTTGATTTTTGAGTGATATTCTTAAAAAGAAACCGCTGATCTAAAGTATTTATCTAACTACTAGATAAATGTTAAAGTTCATCCCATAGAGAAATAAATTACTCTATGGTTCATCCATACTGTCGTTATAAAGATGTAAGGATCATTGAATAAGTAGTATTTGAATTTTATGCACATAGATTTTTACCAGGGCTTGAAATCGAAATAAAAAATTTCGATTTTAATTTCAATTTTGATTATTGATATTAGTTTCTATTAATTTCGATTTTGGTTTCAAATATTGATATTTATTTTTTGCAATTCCGTTTTTGATTTCGAATATCGATATTCACTTTTTTTAATTTCGGTTTCAGAAATCGGTATTATTTTTTTTCGATTTCGGGTTCACAACAGAATGTAATGACTTATAATAATTTCTCAAATTTTAGTACATCATTAGCATAATAGTATTGTAGGATGTAGCGAAATCTACTGATGTAGGTAGTATATATTTAAATCCATTTTTTTATTACCTATGTTATAAACAGGGTTCAGATTTAATAGTACCGAAAATACTAAAATATGTGCTATAATATGAATAAAAAAACCTTAAAATATGCTCTATAAATATGGCCCTAAAAACAACAAAAATAGTAACAAAAATAAAAATAAAATTTAAGTCAACATTTTATTTAAAGTATTATATTATTTTATGAATTATTTTTTTTTTTTTATAATACATTAATAAAAAAAACTAAAATGACCATCTTCTGTTAACAATTACAAAAAACTTATATGTGGTACGTCTTGTTTTATGTATATCTGTTTTACCTTGAATGATGACATTGTATGTAACTGTTTCTCCGTTTTTAAGTGTTGACTAACGTTAAATTTTTTGTCACTATTAACTTTACATTCACACATTTTGGAAAATAGAATACTTGCGTCAATCGTAAAAACATCATTGCCACCAAACTTAGACACAAAATATCTAAGTCTCAAATCCTTCGATGTTTTAACTTTTGGCATTTGACGTTAAGTCAAGGCCATATTTAAGGGGGGTCCAGGGTGTCTGGACCCCCTCTCCCGACCTTTTTTTCAATATTTTATGAACGTTTAAAATATTTATTTATTTTTAATACCAACATAAATATTTTCAGTCAAAAATGACTTAAACTCCAATTAATCATTGACTGCTTTTAATTTTATTTCATAATATCATATGAAAATATGATATTAATTTTAATAAAAGAAGATTAAATATTTTTCTGTCTTTTTTTTACCAAATGTCAAAAGTTAAAATCTAAATTCAATAAAATTACAATATACATGTTTTGGATCCCTCCCGAAAATTTTTTTTAGATTTGGCCTTGCGTTAAGTAACATAAAAACAAATAATACACAATTGAGTAATAAACGAATATGAAACGAAATCTAACAATACGGAGAAATGACACTGAAAGCATGAAATACGTACGATAGACGACAATATATTGTAGAACAACAATAAAATAAAAATAAATAAAACAGAGAAGAGGGCATAAATGTATAAATATATTTGATTTCACCAGGCTACTTAAAAATAGATTCTAGTAACATGTTAAATAGTAAATACAATATAATTTATCAATTATTAATATGAAACGAAAATGTGGGAATTTTGGATTCACCTAAATCATAGGCGCAATTAGGGGGGCTGGAGGGGCTAAGCCCCCTCAAAAACATTCAAAGCCTCCCAAAAACTATACAGAACTTTATATTATTATATTGATAAAAAAAAAAAAAATATGTGACTACTACTGAAAAAATGAATAGAATAAATTTTTCTTATTCTTTTTTTCGTAACAATATTAAAATCATGTTCTTAAATATTATGTCTATTATTTCTATAGTCTAGTGTCTAGAGTCTAGACCGTGCTTATTATAGCACCGCAGTATATAATTATCAATAAACAAAATATTATCCCCGACTATATTTATAGCTTACATTCTCGGTCGTTTTGCGAGTGGCCGCAATTGACTATTACGATTAGGTATAGCTGTTATACAATCACGTTATATTATTATGTATAGGTTTATAAATAGCTCATTTACGAAGAGTACAAAAACTGTATTGATGCTATTAAACATTCGAACACCAAACGACCAGACCGTCCTCAGCAGATAAGCATTACAATATGCCATCATATTTGTTATTTTTATTTCTTAGACTGCATTGACCATTCAATTGTGGTTATATTGTGCTTTGTGATTATATTTTGACATTTGCTATTTTGTAATTGAATTCAAAGTTAGTAAAATAAAAATGTTTTCGATATTTAATTTAAAAAAAAAAAAAAAAAAACCAGAATTCAATGAAGGCCAAAATAACTCTAGTTATTCAAAAACAACTATTCCAACTCCTAATACTTTTGTTTCTATGTCTCCTGATGTAAATAATTGTTTAGTTGAATATAAGACAAGTTAGTCGACATTATTAAGTCCTTAAGAGGGAAATAAGTTGGATATTGTCGATTTAGGTAATTTAGATTCTGGCCCTGTGCAACCTATTTTAAAGGTAAGTTAAATTAATTTTATAATTGTAAGAATACTAGCTTCTTAGCTCCAATCAGAATTTAAAATAATTTTTTTCTTCTTCAATATTTAATAACAAAAGTAAAATAATAAATTTATTGCATATAGGCTTATCCTGAAACAACACTTGGTTCACAAAATAGATCTTTTTGTTCCAAATATTTCAAGGAGTATAACTGGCTTGAATATAGCATAGAGAAAGATGCTATTTTTTGCTTTCCTTGCAGAATGTTTTCAACAAATTCTGGTCACGTAGAAGATGTTTTAAAAACAACAGGTTTTAATAATTGGAAAAAGGCAAGCTTAACCATTTTAAATACACTGATATACATTAATAGATCATAATTGTTTAATATTATCTTTAAAATATGTTATATAATAATATTTACTTATTTCTATTATTATAGTTGAGTGGAACTAGAGATGCAAAAACAGGAAAAACAAAATTAAAATTGCATGACATTTCTGACCACCACTTGACTGATAATTTAAGATGGTCAGCTTATAAAAACTCAGTGAAAAATGGTGATGTTATAGCAAAGATGTCTACTGCTATTCAAAAAGAAATACAAACAAATATAATGTACATTAAATGTTTAATTGATATTGTTTTATATCTTGGTAGACAAGGAATAGCGTTTAGAGGACACCGTGAAGATGAGACATCAGTTAATAAGGGTACTTAATATATTATTTAAAATGTTCCCTAAAATTATTTAATTGAATTTCATCGTTAAAATTTGTTTTTTTTTTTTTTTGTTCTAGGTAATTTTAAACAAATGTATGAATTTTTATCAAAACATAATCCAGAGTTTTGCAATGTATATAAAAATACCTATACAAGTTACAATAACTATACAAGTTGGAGTATACAAAATTAACTGATAGAGACATGTGCTGCAAATGTCAAATCTATCATTAAACAAGAAATTATAGATTGTGGAATATTTATTATCTCGTTTGATGAGGCTCGGTAAATAATAAATTCAATCTTGGAAGTAAAAATTTAATTTTTAATAATATGTTTATGTATATTTAATAAGTTTTCTACTCTTACTAATTCTCGCAAACAAGAGCAATTAAGTATTTGTGTAAGATATCCCCATGTAATGGACATCTGTGAACGATTTTTAGGATTTGTTAACGTATCAGAAAAGCAAACTGCAGACGCTTTGGTTTTAAAATTAGTTGAATTTTTAAATACAACTAAATTAGATAAAATTCACATTATATGACAGGCATATGATGGAGCAAAGTCATGTCAGGTCACATAGGAGATGTTCAAGCAAAATTGAAAATAGTTCACCCTCCAGCCAAATGTGCAGTGTATGTACATTGTATAGCGCATAAGATTAATTTAGTAGTTATTGATATGTGCAAATACTAGAAGGTAAAATTTATAATTAATATTTTATCTACCTATTATTTTGATTTGTATTTATATATATATTTTTTAAGGATGCTAGAAACTTATTTAATGCTTTGGAGGCACTCTATGTTCATTTCTCTCATTCAATAAGAAATGTGAAGCTTACTGATTTACAACTTAAATTGAATTCGAAAAAGACAACTCTCTTAGTTAAGTGATACTCGTTGGATTTGCCACTATAAAAGCTGTGACGCAGTGATAACAAATTTTAATGCCATAGCTCAAGTTTTAAATAATGAAATTGATAATCACCAAAGTAAATGTGTTGCCCAAGCAATTGGTATGTTATGAAAAATATTAAATAACTATTGGTTTCATACAATGCAACTGACTTTATTGTGCTTTTTCTTTTAGGTATTGTTTCTACAATATCAAATTTTAAATTTGTAGTTTATTTATTCACTCTTCATGATATTCTAAAAGTTGTTAAGTATTTAACTTCAGTCAAAATCAGCAACACATGGAAATTCTGAAAATTTGATAAAAGGAGTAATTGATACATTACAAAGTTATCGTTCTCCTATTCACTACAATGAGCTGTGGGAAAAAATGGTTGTATTTTCAAAAGACAATGGAATTGAAATTAATGTTCCTTTTCAAGGAACCTAGAGTAAATTTTTATCCACTGGCAGTACATTATATACTGTTAATTAATTAAATATTTAAAATTTAATATGATAATATCTTTTTTTTTATATTTAACTTAAATGGCTCTAAAAGAAGAGAAGGGAGTCCACTAATCTAAAAAATTATGTGGTTATGTCATCAACTTCAACTGAAAATAATCACCAAAGTGATAATACAAGTACTACTATATTAGAACCAAAAGAATATTGGAAGATACATGATTTTTATCCAGTAATAAATACAATAATATGTCAAATAAAAGAAAGATTTTCTGAAGAGAGCATTCAAATTGC
Organism: Sipha flava; assembly: GCF_003268045.1. Taxonomy (NCBI): domain Eukaryota; kingdom Metazoa; phylum Arthropoda; class Insecta; order Hemiptera; family Aphididae; genus Sipha; species Sipha flava. Next base: position 343,554 of record NW_020272949.1, on the reverse strand, counting down.
GACGTCTGCAGATAATTTGTTAAAATTAGACTTTGAGGGATCATCATTACTTATAAATCAATATAAGGTTTTTTTTTTATATAATTAATGTTTTTCAAGTACCTATTTCATTTAAAAATTGTATATTTGTATTTTACTTTACAGAATTTGTTCGAATTCATCCCTAATGATTTGAAATGTGAGATGAGTGTTTTGAAAAATATGATAAAAGGAGTTCCTAACTATTTAACCATCAAAAAAAAATATATCTAAAGATACGTTTCCAAATCTTTTTAAAATGATTCAATTGTCTATCACTCTTCCGGTTAGTTCGGCTACTTGTAAACGGTCATTTTCTGCAATGAGAAGAATTAATAATTATCTCAGATCTACTATGTCACAGGAACGGTTTTCGAAATTGGCAATACTTAATATTGAGAGATATTATTGTTGACACCGAAGTTATTTTAAATACATTTGCTAAAAAAAATAGAAAAATAAGAATATAAAATGTAAAAAACTATATTAAATCTGTTATCTATACTTAAAAGTGAATTATTATTTTATTATTTATTTTTAAATTTTACTTGCCTTCCAATAAGCATATTTTTTATAGAGGGTAAAGGGCGGAAAAAAAGTTTCTGAGAGGCAGTGATTGAAAAGTGTATGTGAGGGGCTGAAGCCCCTCCCCAATTTTTTTACTCTATTTGCGTCTATGACCTAAATCAATACTATTTTTCATTCATTATAAACGAGGTTTATGAAAAATACAAAATAAAGCATAAAATCATGTATATTAGTAAAAAATATCAATAAAACTTCAAAAATAACACTAAAAATCTAAAATACTTCAAATATGCAAAAAATAGCAAAATAAAATTTCTAATTTGAAGTCTCTGGTTAATAACACAAATGAATAGTTCACTCTACTATCTTTATCTTTATCATATAATAAGTAGCAAATGCTATAAAATCTGAACCCAGGTTATAAAACATTTCGTACAAACTACAATTATTATTAAAGGGTCACAAAAATGAAAAAAACATAATATGAAAAAGGAGCTAAAATGAAGTAAGCTAAGGGAAAGGATTAAAATGTAAAATAAAGTGTTTTATTTATAAACTCAGACATAATTTAACTAAATATGAGAACAATGTTTTAAATTATAAGTTGGACAAATATGACGCCTAGCAAAACTGCAAAAGTACAAAATAAAACTATTTTAGGTTATTTGATTGTATAATATTGGTTAAAAGTATACGAGGAGATCGCAACAGCAATGTGAGCTAGTTTTTCGGAGCAGTGATCATAGCTAAAATTATTTATAGTTTCATTATCATCCTGTGTTTGTTTTCATTAATATATAATATTAAATAGGTAAATATTATTTTTATATTACTACATTATTATATTATATAATATAGTATATATAATAATATTGTATTGTATAACTGGTTTTTTCTATATACGACACTGAACATAATGTTATAGTCTTATAACATAATAAAAAAATTGTGTTCAAAAAGAATTATAACTATTCCAGCATCCAAACTGTGCAACAAATAAAAGTTTGACTGGGGGTGATCAGCACTGTCAAGGGGCCTCAGCTTAGAAAAATTGAGAACTCAAAATTAATAATAATAATAATAATAATAATAATAATAATAACATATTTCATAAAATAATTATGGTTAATTAAAACAGATTTTTTTTTCAAAGCCTTAAATATGTATTATGTTTAAACATTATACCTATGTTGTTACCTATTATATTTAAATATAATTATCAAAATTTGAAAAATTGAAAAATTGAATAATTGAAGTTTAAACATGAAACATGTGTATCTAATTTTGGTTTAATGTAATAATTTCATATTTTCATATGTCCTATTTTTCTAAATATATCATACATTTAACTTTATTTGTTGTAGTATTAAAGATAAATGATGGAATAAATCCAAGCAAAGTAAATTAATTCAATGTAAAAGTAACTAGAACATGACGAACCGATTTACTGATTTAAATTTATAGCTACAAAACTACACTCATAAGTTAAATAAGAATATATTCTAACTAATCAAACTCAAGGTTATAACTTTAAGTTCATAAATTAAGAGTGCATTGAAATCTGATGTTTGCAGAATCTGAATTATAATATATATCTTTGAATAATATGTATATATTTCAATGTATAAATGAACGGTTAAAATTAGTTGTAGAATTTGACGTAATTAATTTTTTATAGTAATGAATCAAATTTATCCCATGTTCCATTAAACTTTTTACTTTACCAAAATGTTTTTATTTTTGTATACAAAATCACGAACTTCTACAGGACTTTCGATGGATCTATATTATATATTTTAAGTTTAGATTATTTTACTATGTATATGTATTTTGTTCAGTGGCGTATTTATGGAGGGGGTGCTGTGGATTTCTCTCCCATCAAAAAAATATTTGAAAACGTCAAATTTTAAACATATTAGTAATATAATAGTTTTAGCTTGTTTATTCACTAAAGTATTAAAGTATAACGAAAAAAAATATATATCTATAAAAAAAATATTAATATGGCTAATAATTAAATTGTAATTAAAAAAAAAAGGAAATTGTATGTTTTATTATGTTATAATTTGTTTAATTTATTAATTAAAAAAAGTATTAAACGATTTTCATTTAGTTATAAATTACAAAGTTATATTTTAATATTAAAGAATCTCGATTATGGACGAAATAATAAGTGTTATATTATTATTATTTATTGGGGGAGGGGGCATAAGTTATATGCCCGGAGGCGTCAAATTTTTAAATACGGGCCTGGTTGTCAGTATGCACTATGCATCTATGCGCAACATAAAGTAATATAAAATACTATTAATACCATCATACGTTTAATTTAAATCGATTTCATAAATTTATTTTTATTTAATTGTTGAGTTGGTATTGAAAGAGTACTGAAATGGAGCTAGTAAAAAAAAATTTCAAAAATTTCAGAAAATACTTAATGGCCCTACGATGGCCTATCTATTCATTAAAATGTAGACTTTCAAACCGATGAAGTTATTGATGATTAGGCAAATAAAAAACGAAAACTAGAATTTATAATATAATTTGTAATTTTGTTATAGTAATTTGTCAATAGTTTGATTTCAATAAGTTAATAAAAACCTTGACAATAAGTTGATAAAGAACATTTTATACTAATTTATAAAATTATTTCACTATTAGGTATGAACCCCGCCGCCAAAAAAAAATTTTCTTAATACGCCACTGATTTTGTTGTTGTAAACGTCTGAAATCGGTGTATATTGATATTCATTCGCAGTGATTTTTAATGTTTGTAAATAACATCATCGGTGAATATGCGAAAATATGTTGTAGAAGATTTATGTTTGGCCATACACCGGTGATTTTCAACAATTACATAATAGATTTGATAGACTTGGTCGTTATCTCAGTACCGATCAATAGATATGTTGGGAGATACATACTTAAAATGCTTTAATCTACTAAGGGATAAGAAAAAAACAAGAAATCTTCTATGTTATACTTAAAATTCGTATTCAAACATTGTGTTTATAAAAAAATGCAACTGTCAAAAATAGAATTTTTTGTACTTTTAGATGCCATTAAAATTTTTCATAACACAAATGTATAATCAGTAATTTGTAATATTCTTTTATTATTAAAATAATCATATTTTTTATAAAACTATATAACAATATTTAATAAATTGTTATTTCCGTATAATTTATCAACATTTTCCGGCAATGTTGACAAACACCAGTTGATATTTCAAATATTAAAATGTCATTAATATTTATCAATGGTGCAATACTTATTTTCGGACTTTCATCTCTACAAATAAATTATTAAAATTATATCCGTTATCATCTTTTTTAACAAATCAATTATAATTATATTTAAATCAAAGTTAATAAGAAATAATATAACATTTTTATTTTAATTGTGTATGGTTTTTGATTAAATACTTTTAATACTAAATATAATAAAAATTCGTTCATATTACTTATTTATACCTTAATGTGACATTAGTCAAAACTTTAAAGTAACCGATTCAACTTAGTAAAAGTCCAAACTAAACATATCGATTGTATTTTGTCGTCACTCTCTCATTAGGTCAAATGACCTCCATACAACAACCTTGCTGTATATTATTTAATTTGCACGTAGAGAATACAACGCTAAACTCATTTATCAATTCAAAATATGAAAGCATTATTTTTGTAATTATTATTTTTTTTTCCTTTTGAAATTTATAATATAAAGACGTTAATAGTATTGTGACCATGGGCGTGATGATATATGTGTTTCTAAACTTTGTGACAGAATAAAATTATTCTCACCATTGTAAAGAAATATTATTATAACATAGAAGCTGGTCTCACAATGTCTCATAATTTCTTTCATTCGGTTGTTTTTTCTCCACAAATCCCTTTTAAAGAATTTCGTACACCATAGGCTATTTTTAAATTAAACCAACTTGTTTATAGTAAAAAACTATAAACATTTGAATAAAAATCAATATTTTAACAATTTATAAGATATTTTAGTTTATTATAAAAGTGAAAATATTTAATTAAATTTCAAAAACACTATTCACTATATGTTTTAAAAATTAATATTTTATGAGACATAATTATAATAAAAAATAAAATAAATATATGTTTAGTATCTTTACCAATACAACAATTCCATATTAGTATCGTCATCGTTCGATGTAGAAATTTAAGAACTGAACTCTTTTTAGGGTTTTATTTTTTTTGTTCCATAGAATTAATGTTTGTCATCTAGGAATAACGGTTTGAAAAAAATTATTGCTCTACATGAATTTCACAATAATGATATTTTCTTCCATACGTCATATCACGGTAATACGACTATAAATTATATGATAAACTATAATTTCGTGTACATTATTTCAAACATTATAGTACTCCAATTCAGTTCTTATTTAGTGCGATTTAAATTCTATACAGGACGTTTTACTCAGTATTTGACTGCAATCATTTTTAACAAAATACGATTTTTTTTGTTAAATACTGATTTCAGGTAATTAGTTCATATATTTAGTTCCATATATTATTGTATAATTATTAGTCCATGGCCCATTATAATAATCTTAATACTTTTTATGTATAAATATTAAATCCACATATTTTACTCATCCTAAGTTTCATAGTGCATACAAACATACATTGTGTTTTATACAGAATAATTGACTACAGAATAAACTAAACCATAGATTCTAACAAATTAATTGCAAAATTGATGTCACATACGTTTGATCGTCTTTTTTATCAATCAATGTTATTTAAAATACCAACAAACAACAATATTTTATCAATAAATATGTATATTATTATATATATATTATAATTTAAAAATTGTATCGATTATAAATAATAAAAAAACTCAAGATTACCCGCATGAATTTTTTTTATAAACTACCATAATATATTAATAGCAGTGACGCAACTGGAGAGTACGTTGGCAAAGTGAAACTTTGGGGCCTCTGATTTATCGATATATACCATCAAGTTTCTAATTACGCCACTGCTTCATAGACTAGAATTTGTAAGTGCTTACTCCTTAGGTAGACTCAATTTATCAAGTACTCTCATCAGGGCTATATTTAAGATTTATCCGCCCAGGATCAACCACATTTTGCTAATTCTCTTCCCTAAAGTGTAAAACCGAAAATAAGTGTCTTCATCTATTCATTAAAAAGCCGCTCGCAATTAATTTTCCCTATTTCAGTACACTGTTATACAATATTTCTAACTAATATCAAATCCAAAATAACAACTGAGTTATAATTACATAAATACAGTTAGGTATAGAAAATTGTCTTTTATAAGACTAATGGTGGTATCCTTAAATAATTTAGTACCTTTTGGTCTTAATGTCCCATCCCAATAAAAATCAACATTAAATCAATACCTATATTTCAATAAAATACTATGTCAAATAAAATACTCTTAAATAGATACACATTTTTTTTCGATACTAAATAATATAAATTATTTTATAGTATAACATTGATTTTTTGTATAATCTTATTTATTCATAAATAATTTCCATTGAGAATGTAAAAAAAATTATTTGGTTTTATTTAGAACCACCATATAAGTATTGCCGCCCACTTAAATATTTCAGGGGGGGCTACTGCCCTGAACCATCCTTTAAGTACGGCCCTGACTTTCATTTTTTGGTGTAAACTTATTTAGACAAACACATAAATGACAAGACTTGTCAAAAAATAATAATATAATACTTAGTATTATATTTATAAAAGTGTTCATCATTATAAATATTTTATTCTGAACGGTCTAAAAAAGCTATACGTTTGTTTTATAAAACTGCAATGATATATATTATTGTTCTCTTTGATAGTCAAAACTTAAGAAAACTTTTTCTACATAAGGGTTCTGATAAAAACATAATAAAAAATGTCTATCAATTTATATGAAGTATGAACGACCAAACATAGATTTATAATACTAAAATCTTATAATAAATATAGCATATGAAAACGCATATAATAAATATAACATATAAAAACACATGTAATAAATATTGTACAAATATTGACAAACACAAAATAAAAATGGTTAAAATTAAATATATTTCACAGATGACCTGGTTACAGCTTATATCACACACGTGATTCGAATAGATTTTATAACAAATAAAGCTAGTATAACAAGACTGGAAAAATCATAATATTTTTAATATTGTTTATTGTAAAACTATGAGAAACAATTATGTAAATTCGGTTTCTACGATCAATAAGTTGATTTAAAACAAATAATATACATCTATAATCTACATATAATAAATTATAAAATAACAATAAATAAACAAATAATATACCTATGTATAAAAATAAATAAATAAATAAAAACTTAGCCTGGAGTATTATTATATTATAATATTATTATATTTGTTAAGTACTACCGATTTCGAATTAAAATAATTCATAGTCAGTCATATACAAAAACAATAAATCAGTAAATCATGAAAGAATATGAAAAAATCGGTGCATTCGAGTTGGGTCCTAAGTACTAGGATCTAATAGCAGGTACTACAATAATTGAGGCGGGATTATTTTAAGTAAGTAACAAAGTATTTTAAATAAATATACAGAGGCGGATTGGCAATTATTTTCGGCCCAGGAAATATGAAATAAACCTGCCTATGAACCGCAAATTAAACTATTTTACCCCTCCTCCTCCCAAAAAATACTTTATTTTGCATCAATTTCAAAATTTGTTTAATTTCACCCCTAAATTAATAAAATCTACAATAACTTCACTATAATTATAGCTATAATAGTTTTGGGTAAGTCACATGATTAATCAGTTCCAACTTGAACTTGAAGTTTGATCTTAATGCATCTTTAAATATATATTTATTTTTTTAATGATTTTTATTTATTTTATAAAATAAAACTTTTTTTTGGTATTTATATAATAATATAGAGCGGCCCAAACAAGGACTGGCCCATCGGGAAGATTCCCGATTTCCCGATAAGCCAATCCGCCCCTGTAAACACTCAATCCAAACGAAAAATATTAAAAGTTCTTATAACCCACTATAAATTGATTTAACTATTATTATTTTGCTATTTTCCTGTACGAAATATGTCGGTGCTCAATCGCCTATCTAAAAAACACAAGATTACAGTCTGATGTCCTTTTTCGTTCAATATTTGGTCAGAATTTCATGTATCGACAATGAGAACCACAAACTTTTTAAATTTTCTAATATCAAACATATTTAATTTGTATTTTATATTATTTAATGTTTTTCATATTATAATATATTATTATTACTATTATAATTATTATTTGGGTATAATAATTAAAAATTATCTTATTTATATTATTGTTAACTTTTCAAAAAAAAAAAGTTAATTAAATTACATTGAATATAATAAAATATTGTGTATAGCATGGTTCTAACAATATTAGTGTTTTATTTCCGTATGAGACCATATACTATATTTATACAACATTCTAGTACACAAATATTCACTATAAGTTTTAAAATTACAGAAAATTTAATTAAATTAAAATTATGATATTTTTGAAATAACAGTATACATTTTCATTGTTTTTGTATACAAAATATTTTTTTATAAAATAATTTATCAGGGACAATTATTTCAATAATAACTTATCTTTTAAAATCTAAACGATAGCGAGAATTATATTTTGGTTAGTTTAATAATTTTGTTAGAAACCTAAAAGTTTTTTGAGATATTAGAACTTTTGCTTAAGTTATAAAGTTGTTTAAATATTACTAACTGTAAAAAATTTATTTATTTTCAAAGAATATTGATCAATAATATACCTCAGATATCTAATAGCTATTAAGTATAAAAATACGTACTTTAAATTAGGTTAACATTTTAATAAAACTTTCTAGATTTTTAGAAAAATAAATCGAAAGTTATTAATTTATTACACTAATAAATTGGGCAAGAAAAAATCATAAATACATTTATTCTTTTTTTAACATAATCTTTAATATTTGATTTAAAATTTAACCTTTCTGGATTGAAATACAATTCTAAAATGCTATCAACTCTTAAAGGTTCAATTATAATTATTAGGAATAAGTCCACATGTACAATTATTATCAAACACAAATTGTACAATGGTATTAGATTAAAAAAAAAACAATTATGATTATAATTTTTTACACAGAATATTTAATATTTTATTATACACAGTGTATTTTCATCCTAAATATAAATATTATTAAACATAGTTTTATTGGTTTAATTTTAACTTATCTACATTATAATGCAAGATTTTTTTCAATATCATTAAACTTTTCAATATCTATAATATGGTTAAATGTTAATGGTGTATAGTGCATACAGTATGATGTTCTTCATTTTTATAGCATATTATAACGAATTTAAAAACTTCAAAGTTATTTGAAATACTTAAAATCAACTATTGTAATATGAATATCATACTATCAAGAATTTTTTTAGAAGAATGAATTTAATAAATACTTATATATATATATATTTATTAATATATTGAATAAATACAAACAACTTTTCGATACTTAAGAATGCTTTTAGATTTACTGTTATAACTTTATATTCTGGTTATGTGATGTCTAAAATCAATAAGTATAATATAGATTACATAAACAATGTATAATAATTATATAATAAAAGTTAATACTTTTTTCTTTACATTTTTTTTTTTTGGAATTGTATTAATTTATAATTAATAATTAATTTCTGATATACTTACGTAGATACAATTATTCATAACAATTAAAAAACAACTATAGAAATATAAAAATAAGTTCTATGAATAATGTAATGTCGATATTTAATTATTTTGTATTATTAAATGCAGTGTTTTTGTCAAAATAATGTTTTAAAATATTAGAAAAAATGTAATACAATCATGGTCAATTGAGAGAAAGTTATTAAAAAACTATAATCTCAAATACAAATTTCAAATAATATATTATTTTTACGAAAAACAAACGATTTTATAAGATTAATAATTATTTTCTCAATTAAGGTAATTGAAAATTGTTTTAGCCGATGAATAATAATAAATAAATAAAATGAAAATAATAATAAAGCGAAAATACACTTACGCACGTATCAGTGGCGTATATAGAGGGGTTGCCTAATCGGCTACAGCCCCCTCCCAAAATAGTTCAAAAACTTAAAAATTATTTTAAAAGTTTGTTATATTTTGATGGTGCTTTATGCTTATTTAGAAATAATTTTATAAAAAAAAAAATAGAAAAATGGTTTTAACTTGGTTGCATTTATTTTATTAAATTGTACCTCAATAGTTCATTAAAATGTTTTAAGGTTCTCATTCTATGGCTCATTGCTTATTATTAAGAGTTAATTATATATGAATAAAAAAATTATAATTGTATAATACAAATACATTTTATTCATAGCATATTTTATTATAGAAATTGTCTAGTAGACATATATTAAATAGTCTAGTACTACATCATATATCCTTTGTTCATAAATACAGGATTATACTTACTATAGGAAATACATAAATAATGTGATCAGTCGATACAATTTTTATTGCCTTTATCTAATAGTTTTGGTACATTCTGTAAATGAAATGTAGATTAGTACCTACTGTGTTTTGTTAGTAATTCTTAGATAGCAGTAGCAGTTTAACTCTGTTCATAGTAGCTCCCTCCCCCAAAAATATTTTCTGTATACGTATTTTCTGATATGATATTTTTAATTACATTTTAAATGTCGTTAAATCTATAGAAAATTTAATAGCTTCTGTTGAGCACTTATCACAAGATATCAAATGGTAACATCTAAAGTTGTTTTAATTATCCAAGTGTTATCTAAGTGACAGACCTAAAAAAATAGAATATCTTATTGTGAGTTTAGTATATCTTATATTAAAATAAAATTAATTGTCCGTCTTAATCGGTGTTTTGAAGTTTATATGCCACATTATTAATTTGTAGGTAACATATTTTTTAAATTACTTTTGTTTAAACATCGTTGCACCGGTCAAGTTTAACTAATCGAAACACATGGTGATTTATTCATCATTGCACATGACTACACACCTCCGCTAAGAATATACAATTCTTATTAAGTTCAGTGACGCATTGAATTAAAATATATACATATAGTATACTCCTATCTCATGTGAATGACCCACCCGAAATTGTGACCCATATCACACTAAGGACAGATGTCTTGACATTTATCTGTGGATACATTTGTGCGACATTAAAACATGAGCTATTAATGAAACTAAGTTTAATAAATAATATGTCCTTGGTAGTGTACATATTTATTTATTTCCATTGTTCTTATAATTTTTTTTTTTTATTAGCCTAAAAGCTGAATAATATCAATAAAGCATAAAAGCGCTATAAAGTTAAAGAATAAAGCTGTGATTTTAAGACTTATTTTCAAAACCGCACACATAAACATAACTCTGCACTTAATACAAAAAATAATACAATTAAAATTAATGGGTTGCTCTTTTAATCCAAGTACAAATGTACTAAGAAAAAGTATTTGTACTGGAAAAACTACACACATTTTGTTCAAAAGAAAGTGTGCGGTTTTATGCATATAAATTGTATTCAGAAAAAGTATATGTACTGGAAAAACCACACACATTCCTTTAAAATGAAAGTGTGCGGTTTTAGGAACACAAATGTAGTCAGAAAGTGTATTTGTATTTATATTGTTAAAAGCGCACAAATTCCTTTAAAATGAAAGTGTGCGGTTGTGTGAACACAAATGTAGTCAGAAAGTTTATTTGTATTTGTATTGTTAAAAGCGCACACATTTCTTTCGAATAAAAGTGTGCGGTTTTGGAATACAACAATACTGCCGGATAATTGTCTTATTGAACTTGAGTGCAATTGTTGTTTTTTTTTCACGAAAATAAAACGATAACAAACGGATTACAACATAAAAACGAGATAAAATGTTTACCTATCTAAATCGAAAAAGTTGAGAAAGCAAAAAAAAAAAAACCAACGGCTTCCGATAATTATTTACGAGATTATCGAAAGCCGGGCGGGGCTCTCATTTGCCTTGCGTTTGCCGAGCTGTAAAAACCGTTTGCCAGGGAAAAAAATAAACGTTTTTCACATGACACGCGAGGTTTGGCGCAGGTGAAGGGTCGACGGCCGCGAGCTACGGCTGGTGGTGGCGGGTGTCCAGGGACACGGGGGTGAAAAAAACCACCACCGCCGACACCGACGGGTCCTTATTACGCGCGCGCGCTTTCGAGTAGGTGTACCTCACTATCGTGGGCCCTGCGCAATAGCTGTACCCAATATAATACACATGGGCGTACGTACCTGCGCGTAACGTACACAGATAATAATTTTGTACGCGTTGCGCTCTTTGTCATGCACGCGGCGGCCGGTGTGCCGTAATTCGTCGTCGCATACAAGAATGATTTTACGTACCCCGCGCATATGTGTGTATGTGCACGCGCCCGCGCGCACGCGTGTATGGATCATTTGCTCTGCACGCACAGGGTAACCCAATTGTACCCGTATGTACCTATTATGTATATATACGCGACGTACCTACCCTATGCGCGCGCACTTGTACGCGCACGTAAATAGGGTGTGCCTTTAACGGTTGTAAGGGCGACGGGCAAAGGGGACGTCGGGTAGTGCGATGATCCTCAGCCCCTAAAACCGGTATTTCAGTCATTTGGGTTTTCCCAACGCCCGAGCGTCTCGTCGCTAGCGCCAAAAGCGGTTTTACGACGACCGGGCGTCACGCGACCGTCAAGCTTTTTTCTCTCTCTTTTCTATTCTTCTCATCCTATTGGCTCTCTCTCTCTTTCCGACTTAATTTCTCTTTTCCCGCGTTCTATTCGTTTTCTATGCCCTCTTTGTTTTCCGGTCGTTCGTAAGTTTACGGGAGGAGTGCGTGCACGCCGTTGGGAGAAAATTATCCGGTGGTGGACGGCGCCAACCCGTAAGGCCCCGGACCGTCTTTGTCGTCCGCACCACACACGTACATCGATCCACCACCGCCGCCGTCCGTACACCATCGGCACGTCCGTCGGTCTGACCCGGGTCGTAGTGCGGTAGGACCAAGGTCATCGCCCAAGTGTACAAGGGTCGCTGCCGCCTCCATACCATTGCAGCCGCCATTGCCACCGATGCTCTCATTTAGGATAATACAAACGTATTTTCCACTCCTTCGCTGCCGCCGCCGTTATGTCCGTTGGTACTAATAATTCCCGACATTTATTTTTTTAATTTTTTCTCCCGCGCCCCCGCACTTTAAACGATGTTCCATACACTTCGAACCGGATTCAAGAGCTCAACACGACAACGTGTCGGTCTGTCGACTCGTGATCAAACGCGGGACGGCTGGCCGACCTATAAACGACCTATATACGAGTGTGTGATTTCGACAGGTGCCAAACGTATCAGCTCTACACCACGTGTACGGTCGCTTGCGGTTCACTTAACACCCTCCTCGTGGAAAATTAACCGTACGTGTCCAATCAACGGATATCAGGCGCGAACATGGGAGGAGGTTAGGGTTTCAAATCCCGTTCCCCGAAATATTGGAAAACAATGTTATAAAAGAATCACCTGACCTACAAATTTAAAACTTATTTCAAAGTTTCCCGTGAGACTTACAAATAAAATATGTAAATAAGCATATATTATATAATGAGTAATACAATGTGAGATATTGATAAATAGCATTAACTACCACAACATCCTACGTGTTACATTTTTTCAAAACCCCCCGACATTTTTTCCTGCATTCATACTGATGAATATCTTTTAACACTCCCAAGTATTTGAAACACTCCATCCGATCGTGCGGTATTTAAATTTTAACGTTAATCCCTATCGTGATAGGTATATAAGTCGTTCTATTCTGTACATATTTCATTTTTCAATGCTGGTGATTGAAATATTTTAATAAAACATAACACGCATAGTGTAAAATAATAACATTATAATATAATTATGTACTATAGAGTGCTACTGGCTGATAAAAAGAACATTAATTATATTTTTTGATGATTTTTTTTATTTTTATTATCTGTCACAAATACGCAATGCAATAGTCTATGATCTAACGAACAGGGCGCTGTAGGATAATTCATCAATATTTATTTTAGTATGTTTACTTTGAGCGCTGTTGAAGTTTGGACTTAAAAACGGAATTAAACACGAGAAGCTTAAATGTTCATAACACGTTCGATACTGTTTTAGTTTAACTGACCATTGATAGACGACGAGAAACAAATGATTTCGGTATGATTGGGTATGAGATATAAGAATAACTAATAGTATTGCGGCGGTTAACCATTTTTCCATATGATTATGATTCGTCGAGAAATAATACTGTTGATCAATTAACAATTATGTGCAATCGATGAGTGTTGTCGCAATAACGGAATGATTTGATTTGTCAAAAATAATATTATTTGATATTGTTTCTCGAAGAAAAATGTCAAAATAATATTATTACGCAGTAGGTTAGTTATGTCATAGTAGTTGGGCATATCGTCATGAGGTTTAATATGGGGCCCCTGATTCGCTTGGCTTTTGTCAACTAACCATTCGTCTACCACTAATGTTTCCGATGATTACCTATTATTAACCGTGTATAACTCTATTAAACGGACGTAATATTCTATTCTATTGACCAATAAATAATAACGCGACGAAGCCGTTAGTTAAACGGTATATAATAATAACAACAATAATTCTACCGCCTAGCTTATGACGCTGCATACCGTGTATAGGGGCTAACCCTTCTTTAATAACATTTGTTATACGAATAAATTTAGATCTATAACAGTACTATGATATAGTAAAATACCTAATGTTATATTATTTATCGCGAATAACCATCACTTTCGTCTTTATATGCAGTGGCATAATTTGAAAATGTATTCAGGGGGAACAAGTTTAGACCGAATATTTGAGTGGTGTGGAGCGTGACTATGTGCTTTTATGTGACTAAGACACTTGAAAATTTTAAATTGTGTGTTAACTTGATAAAATACACATACCTTTGTATTTCATATACAATGTATAACAATTGTGGTTTCTATTGTTCTAAACACTTTTACAATACCCGATAGATCATTATAATTATTCAAATTATATAATATTGTGAGTATACTAAGTCAAGGCTATTTGTATTTTTTTTCTAATATTACTAAAAAGTATAATAAAAGGCATTGAAATTTGAAATCAAAACAAAATTAGTTTTTTATTTAATATTGTGATACATTAATCCAATGAATACATGCTAATATATATTTTCCTTGAATCACATACATATTTTTCGGATAGCTTAAATTATTTAAAATTTGTATTTTTGTAACTTTTATATTATTATAAAAAGTTTTTATGCGAACATTTAAAAAAATTTGTTTTATTTTTTCTATTACGAAACATAATTTATTTTTTATCAATATTTTAGAATAAATAACATTAAATTTAAGCAACATCAAATAAATTACGGTCCCTTATTCTTAGACATAAATTGTAGGGCCTCGATTACAATATTTCGGGGGAGTACCCGGATTCACCCCTCCCCATGCACATTCTTATGGTGCAAATATAATATAATATAGAAGTACAAATACAGTAAAACTATAAAGAAAATGTAACAAGTTTTCGATTTATTCAATACAATAAATCAATATCAATAATATAAGTTGTAATAATCTACAGGATCAAATCAAATATCCATCTAAATTCTGAGGTATATTATTTTTGTATTATTGTAGTTTAAAGTTAACTTAAGATGGACTTCACTATTTGAACTGGTAAATTGAAGGTAAATACGAATAAAATGTATTTACTCTTGTTCTATAGACTATAACGTAGACGCTAAGTCCTCAGTACACATCGCTCAACGTTTTACTAAAACTTCAACTTTTATTCCCCATCATTAAAAAAATGCACGCTCCGCTATGAATAAGTTAAAGCTTGATGTTACAAAGTTTCCTTTTCCCGATGTACCTACCTGATACATTATCACTTACAATAGAAATCAGAATAGTAGAGACATATTCGAAAAAATAAATAATAGTATAATATTTTTTTCCGGTGTGAACATTTCTTTTTCAAAGAATCAAAAAACATAAAATAATATGTCATCCCATTACATTCTATCCAAAAATAATGTATGAATACATTTAAAAATAGATGCTCTAAAAAATGTACTATTCTAAATAATATAGTTGTATAACATCGCTGGCATCCGCTCTACAATTCCGAACTGAAGATTTACTTCATGAACTGCAAGTCCGCAACACCTTCGGTCGTTTGCGACGAGTCGATACATTATGAAATTACTTCGAACCCTTCTCTCCGAATGATAATCCCGGTTAGGTACCGGTCTCCACGCTTTTGCGGTTCCGACGCGCGCCGCCGGTTTCGTGCCGACAAGCACGGAATAATATATTCGACACCAGGCGTATCCCAGGCCCGTTACCAACATAGATTATTGTGCACACCGCCGATCGATTTCGCGCCCAAATCTCGCCTAACCTCCCTTCCTTTGTCCTGTGAATGAACAAAGAGTAATCTGTGCGCGATTTAATCTCGCAAATCGTTGGCCTCGTTCACCACCTGGATCAAGTTGAAAACGGATGATAAATAATTATTAATTAACATACACCATGTTATTACCATAATTAATACCAACATCTTGCTGTTGATGTTCTAAAAATAATAATAAATATCAACATTAATGTATACCTACGTGTTATTATTTTTATCGGGATCTATGGATCGACGGCGTTTTAAAATCACAAAAACCGTTAATAACGCCCGTGACGTGACTAAATGCGTTTGTACACGTGCGTTGTATAATGTGAACGGCTTTACAATATTGGTTTTTTTTTTTTATTGGGTCTAGATAGTTTCTTGCCATATTGCGTTGGCTCGAGTAAAGAGGTTATTTTTTTTTCGATTTTCTCTATAAATATTCCAAGCCAAAAGATAAAATATTAAATTGCATTAAATGGGTTTCCGTATGAATTTGTTTTTTAAAATATAATTTATTTGAAATTAAAACATTTTGAAATGTCATCGATGGAGAATTACGAGTAAGTGGTATTAAAAACATAAAATAGTTTTATTAAATACATTTGTCTACACAACGGTTGTTTATTAATTTAAACCGCCATTTTTTTTTAATGCGAATTTAATATGAGTTCATTTATAAACGACGACCTAGTTTTAATTAAAAATGTTTTCTTGGTACAAGTGCGTGGTTTTATTTGTCAATATTTGTGAAATAACTAGTCTATAACTTAATTTAAATGAACATTTGATTTCTTATCTTTATTTTCGGCTTCTCGAAAATAAATGAACATACTATAATAAGCATAACGGTCTTTATTAAATACAATTTAGAAATATAGTTATAAAACTGAAATAATAATAATTAATTTAAAATATATGAAATAAGTACAGGAGGGCACATACATTTTAATTAAACAAAAATTATCGATCAAATAACAAAGACGAGTATAGTTTAAATATTTAATATTTTCATAAAATCAGAATTGAGAACAGTCGAGCACTCGAGCCATAATAACTCGAATTACACTTTTGGCCCTTCAAATGTATATAAATTGATCTTGATAGCTCGAATTTTATATTACTTCCCGTTCCATACGAGTTGTTGCAACTCGAGTACTGTGAATATACACATTTATATACTACACGTAGTGTTATAATCTTAAGTCTCTGTATTTAATTTTTTTCATGATTTTCAAGGAATAAGTATTATTAAAAAGTTAATGATTTTTTTTTTATCTAAACACTGATTAATTGCTATAATTAATTTATTAGTAAATTTTTGTTTTTGAAATTTTTAACTATTTTCACGTATACTCATCTATATATTCAGATATCCTTGTGTAAATGAAAAAGAACAAAGCCATATCATTTCCTAATTAGTATTTATTATTGTTAATTAATAACTGATACCTAGTTTATTAAATCCAATTAAAATTATTTCATAGGAGGATATGTGCATGGTATTGGAATACTTATATTAGAGATACTTATATAGAGTGCGGATTTGTATGTATTTACATATTTGTCATGAATGATGGTAATCGAATAATTCTTTTATATAAATATGTTTCAGGGCTATCTAAGTTTTTTAAGCTATGGTTGATACTATATATTTTTACATATCTGAGGTTATTTACACATTTATACTTTAATTACATTTGTTGTTTAACATTTCCTTATTTTGAAAAAATTTCGTCGTCGCCGTTAAATTTGTTTAAAAATATACAGTCGTACATCACGACTCTTTAGTATGTATGCACCATTAACATTAAATTAGATTATGGTATTAAATGACTGTGCTAATATGTACTAATAATATAATAATATGTACTAATATGTACAATGCACATATTATATACCTATTATAGTCATAAGCGCAACTAGGGAGGCGCAAGAGGGTTTCTAGTACCACTGATTTCAAATTTAACACTGCTGTTTTTTTGTCTAGACCAATATAATCTACAATAAATACAGTGATATACCATTCAATTTTATTTTCAGCAATTTCAGCACCTCCAGTATTCGGGCTCTATTAGCGCCCATCACTCACTTGTGTACTTTGGCTACAAACAGCTGAATATTACTGCATACATTGTAATACCATTGAGAATGTAATTTCAAAACTTGAAGTGAATGCCGTTTCAGTAGAAAATGCCCAAAATTTGATTAGAAGTACATTGTTGAAAAATAATTTAGTTTACACATACTCCAATACCAAATTCCTTGCTAATTCTATCATAAAACTTGAGTCTCAAAATTTGTCTCTTAATGATAGTCTCGATATTGTCAATAATACTGTGAGAAAATTAAAGGAAGCCCCAGGGAAGGTCGGCATAAAAATCAAGAAAAAGGTTAAACAAGTACTAAGCAAAAATTGTGGCTTGAAGACAATTAAAGCAATTGCAAATGTTTACAATAGCAGCAATACACAAACTTGCCATGATTTCAGTTCTGCTGAACTAGGAGCTTGTAAATTTGCACCGTTAACTTCAGATGACTTGGAAAGGTCCTTTAGTCGCTACAAAAACGTATTGCGCCCCATTAGACATCGATTTATTTTTTAAAATCTAGAAATGTACATTGTTTCCTATTGTTTTGTTGATGACGAGGATACTTTATTTCAATAAATGCAGTTGGTAAGTATACATAGGCGTAGCCAGATCAATTCTTCGGGGGGAGGAGGGGACAAATCGAGTTATATGGGGGGGGGATAGAAAAAAACCTATATTATAACTACCTTATTTAATTTATTTTTACTAATAAATTACAATGTTTTTAAATTAACGATCACCGCTATAGCCAATTCACATTTGAATTATCACTTATAGGTTTATTCTTTTTTTCTAATATATCAATCAATTTGAAAATCGCTGTCTTCCGATAAAAATAATAGGGGGGTAACGTTTGGGTCTAGAGCAGAGTCTAGGGAGATAATTCCTTCTTTTGCCCCTCCCATGGATACTGTCCTGAGCAAATAATTTAATATATAGTTTAATAATAAGAATCCTACGTATAGTTTAAATGTATTATGTACCTATAGCTTAAATTTTTTATTAATAATTAATTTTTTTTTTACATATCAACCGCGCCTGATTAAGGAGTTTGTCGTTAGTAGGCTCGGGTTGATTTAGTGCTCCTACGATGTATTCGGAAAGAGAAGGTTCCCGGAGGAGGTCCCTAAAAATTATATAAACATCGGACTTTTAGTGTTTCAATATTTCATAATCAATATAATATTAATACAAAAGATAAAAACATCTTCAAATTTATAATTTGTCAAATATGAAAAAAAAGGATCTTAATTTTACAATTTGCGCCAAACATTGATTCAAATCCTTTATAAAAAGTTTTACTTTCTTGATTTCGATGACGCAAAGTATTCTACCATTTAATCGAAAGAATTGTTTTTTTATAAACTCACTTTCATTAACTAACGATATTACAGGACTATTTATTATGTTTATATACCTAGTTGTAATAAAACTTTATCGAAAACATTTAATTATTATATTATAATTATCATTATTACATTTAATTTTTTATTGTATTTTCCCTCATAATCCGTACAAGAATAACATGATTATATTTTTATAATAATGTTGCGTACCGAATACTGATACTTTTGGACAGTTGAAATAACAAAACTATCTAATTTAATTTATTTTTAAAGTATGTATTATTCAATCACGGCTTCTATGTTCATAAAAAAATTATTATTTTGCACCCCCAAATTAACATTGACCGATTTGCACCCTAGGCTGTAGCCAACCCAGCCTATTGGTTAATCAGGTACTGCATATTATTTTAATTTTAAAATTTTTATTTTTTAAGTTTATTTTAAATTTACATTATTTTATTAATAATTAAAATAAATAATGTAATAATAAAATAAAATAAAAATTGAAGTTGAAATTAAAATTAAAATTTATCTATATCTCAGTTAAAATACCTCTAGTTATGTTAAAAGCGAATTATTACATTTATTTTGATAATTTATAATGTAATAAATATTAATTATTTTTAAATGTGTCGCTATCTAAAATATTTTATAACTGTATTTGTTTTTATTTCTTTTTGAATTCGAGATATAAAAGGTGTACTACACGTAAATTATTATTTGTACGGCCATCGGTCAATCGTTTTTCAAATGCGATGGTGATTTGTTGCTCTTTTCGAAAGGTGTATTGTGTACAAGTTCACCCTAATTTATATTCTATTCAGTATTCATGAGTTTTGTATCAATTTAGGAAAGCAAACATAACAAGCGGGTCGATAGTTTTCTAAACTTTCGCTATACGCGCCTAAAAACCTTAACTAATTTAGTTTCATCTCAACTAAAATGTTGCTGTGTGATATGTTTGAATAATTGAATATTTTAAATCAGACGAAAATAAAGAAATAAAGTTTTACACAACAATTGTCAAGCATGCAGAACGCAGACTTGGGGTTTATACTGTGTTCCGATTGTAAAAAGGGTTGCAAATCTAAGGTTTGAGTTAGCTATACAGTGGTTGCTCGTCCGAAGTTCCCGGAACCTCTGTCGGATACGACATTGACAGAGCAAAACGACTGAGGACGAACACTCGGGTCCGAGAAGCACAGCCTTGAACGGACGTCACCCGTTTTGTTATACGTTCCGTAGAGAGTACTTTGTGGGACGCATGATAAAAGTGCCCGTTGGGCAGATACGAAAATCCGAGTGACATAAAACTACGTAGGCAGCGTCGGGTCTACACGACGGTCGTAAAAGTCATAATTGCATTTCGAAGCACGGACCGGATGGCGGCGGAACGGTGCACGGATAATAAATCAACGACAAGTCCTGGGCAGGGCGAAAACGACACGTCCTACGAACGAAGAAACGTAAAAAACAATGGCTTGGTATACGGCGTAATGATTAATTTCGTCTCGTCTCCGAAACTCGTACTGTGCGCCATGGCGTAAGAAGCGTGCTGGCACGTTATTGTTAGGCGTGTGGTGGCAGGAGGGAGGAAGGGAGGGATAGAAGTTCGAAACATGCAAATATTTGAACGGCGAAACCGGAGAGCGCCTACCGCGTATTGATCGTAAGAGGTTTTAAAAGACCCGTCGGAATCCGTCACGCCAGCAATCGGAGGTGTGCGACGTTTCGCGATTTTCAAATATTATTTTTCTTCAGCCCGTTCCCGCTGGTTCGGTTTCGCACATCCGACGGAGCTGCTGCCAGTGGAGGACGTGACGAGCGCTGTCCTATTCACCTCCACCGGTCGATGCGCATCGGTAGCGAACGGTGGCACCACGGCAATCATGCGTGTCCTCGGAAAACAGCTGTCCGACTGCGGTTACGCCTGATGTTGATAACTGCAAACGCGTTGATAACATTTTCCATCCGAAGTACCCTTTATTTGACCCCGCCGACCCGTATTCTACCGTATCGTCGTTTTCGTTTACAGCCGCACTCGCCAAGCCACAACGTTGTTGTCCTCTTATTGTCGATCTCCTTGTCACCATTCTCAATCATTTTTGATCCGTTTTGTTTCCCAATTAAAATAATACTCCAAAATGATGATGTTCACGAAACCCACGATGGTTGTTTGCCTGTAAGTATAACGCACGACGGCCGACGATTATGGTCTCGGACGGATATCTTTTTTCTTCTTCATGGAGTTCCGTCCATCTGCAATGACCGACTCACGGGTTCCGGTCGCGGCCGCACGTCCATATATACCGCGTGATTATCACGTTTTTCGTTATTTTCGTTGTTCGCAGGAAAGGCGCCTTTACCGGTCAACAAAACCGTTCCATGGCCACGCTGAAACAGATTCAGATGCGTCTCAAGTCAGTGACGAACATCCAGAAAATCACCCAGTCCATGAAGATGGTGTCCGCTGCTAAGTACGCGCGTGCCGAACGTGAACTGCGTCAAGCCCGTCCGTATGGTGAGGGCGTTAAGGTATGCTGTCTGACCAACATAGATGTTTGGTATTGCACTTGTTATGGTAACAAGCTTGTATTTGATTGTTTGTGTGCGTGTAATACTTTTCTAGGCCTTTTTCGAGAAATCTGGTGCTACCGAAACATTAGAAGGAGCTGTTGAAAACAAGTTGATAGTAGCCATTACATCTGACCGTGGTCTCTGTGGTGCTGTTCACACTAATGTAGCTAAGACCATCCGTAATGAATTGAGTCTTGAAGCACCAGACGCTGGAACTAAAGTATTTTGTGTTGGCGACAAGTCTCGAGCACTTCTGCAGAGGTATAAATATATTAAAACACATTTATCTGTTACAATATTTTTTATGCATTATTAGTTGCTCTTAAAACCTAAATATTTTCCCTACTGTATTATTCAAATACATTTAGTATATTATGAATATCTACTTATAAATACCATATACAAGTGTTAAGATTATTTCTAAAATTAGTACTTTTAATTTTAGTTATATAAATATATGTAACATAATATATGATATTATAATATAATATATTAAAGTATATTAGAAAGTTATAAAAAATTAAAAAATTCCCTATTAATATTATATATATAATATACAATATATACTTAATACTTCATACTATATAATATATTATATGTATACTACTTAGGCATCTTGATATTACAGAAACTTCTAATTATATTTTGTTAAATAAATTTATAAAAATAAATGTGATAGTTATTCACTAAGACTTAAATACAGTTTTTAATTAATTCTTATAATTCAATTGAAATGTAGAGTAAATATTTGTATAAAAATAATCATAAATTAAATTCTGTATTTTAATTTAGTAACTCTTAGATTAGATTAGATCAAGGCTGGGCAAGTTAACAATTTTTTAACTCATTATATTAAAATAATAATATTAAGTTAAATTAAAAGTTACTTATATTTTTCGTTAACTCGTCAAGTTAAAAGTTAACTTTGAAAAAAAGTAACTTAATTTAAAGTTAAGTTTACTTTACTATAATACATTACTTTGTATTATATTTTTAGATAAAAATAAAACAAATGTTAAACCTTTAATAAATATCAAAAAAAAATTACATATTTTGTATAAGCTTTAAATTTTTCGTACAACAAATTTAAATACCTATTATAGAATATAAAAATAACAGTACATTTAAAATAATTAATTATATTTATAGAAATTGTCTTTATAAACTTATGAATTATTATATTATGCAATTATTTGAAGTTTACCAATTTTGTACTTCCACTGTTGCTAAACGTGGTAAATAATAAAAAAATTGAGTTATGACTACAGCAATTATCGTTGAAAGTCACCACATATCATTTAGGTAACATAAATAAGATAATCAATAATCTCATTTATGTGGCTATATAGCTATATATATTTATGATAGCATATATGTGTAAATAGATATGAACGTGATGTGAACAAAATACATGCTAGTTGAATAATGAAATAATATTGGAAATTATACCACAGTTATTTTGTGATTAATCCCCCCTCCCACCATTGGCACTCGCTCTCATGGTATTTACAGAATATTCTTAGGATTTCCATGGGTCTATAGTGTTTATACAATAACAATGTTATAAAAATATAATGATAAAATATAGGCTATATAATGACTAGGGAACGGATTTATATGTAATAAAAATACAGAAATATTTACATATATATGTAAGTATAATTTATAAAATATGTGCTAAAAACATCCAAATATGTGGGGAGAAAAAAGTGATTATTATTATTAAATTATCAAAATGATTTGTTGCATTGAATTATTACAATATCTTTTAAATTATCAAATGTTAAATGTCGCCTATTAGGTATCAAAATATTTTTAAAACGGCGAAATTATCGTTTCATATCAACCGATGTATAAAAGCATATTTCAAGTGCGTATTATCAGAAGGCGATAATTCCAGATTTTTAGAAGGGTGTCTGCCACTCATTATGTCATTGATTGTTTTAAAATCAATATTGCCTGGAATTTTTTTCTGTAACAGCATGAATTTTCTTTTTTACAACATCTATTGGTCCGCTTACGAGTTTTAATCGCTGATTCAACAATTTGCATACTATCATTTGGGGACATATTTTTTATTAATAATTTTGTTAAATTATTTTTAATTAAAATTAAATTATTTTCAATGTTTTCTTTAGCATAATATTTTGAGTTTTTCCAATAGCGATAGAAGTTTCTGGATCTAATTTTGAAATAATTTCTTGTATTTTCATACGAAGAAGACGTATGAACGATGAAATGATAAAAATATGTTTAAAAATATTTAAAAATTAGTGAAATATGTAAAAATATGTAATTATACCAAAATATGTAAAAATATGTAAAATAAAAGTATCATCATTTTAATAGGAATGATTTAAATCATAAACATTTCTTATCAAATCTTAAATATCTCGTTTTAATAAAAATATGTATTTACATATAAATCCGTTCCCTAATAATGACTATTAAAGTTATTTTGCATATTATTTTCATCTAGAGGAAATTCATATTAAAATAGTAAATTATAAATATACTAAAAACCTCATTTAATAATTTGCATTATCCTCTGCAATAAAATTAACTTAATTTAGATACTTTTAAATAAAATTAACTTAAAGTTAACACGTTGATCTTTAAAAAAAAGTAACTTATTAAGTTAAAAGTTAATTTTTAAATAAAGTAATGAGTTAATTAACTTAATTTTAACTTTTAACTCGTTAATGCCCAGCCTTGGATTAGATAATAATTAATATGTAATTAAAAACATGTACTTTCATCTAGCTTTAAATTTATAAATTAAATTTAGAAAAATTATTTTCATATAATCTATTCATCGATTTCTTAAATATTACAAAATATTTACTTAATAAATCAAATTTTTTTTTACATATTTTCTATATCTAAGTGTAATTATTATAAAGCATTAACACTTATTTGATCAGTACAATACATTTTATATAATTTTAATTTTTAGTGTTTAATATTTTTATATTTATATTTATTTATTTTCTATGATAATTGTTTTAATTCTTTAATCTATAAAAAAGTCTTATTATTTTGTATTCCGTTAAAATGTTAACCAAATTACTTAAAAATACATTAAGTTATTTATAATGAAAAAAAACATGTATATAATAAAATACATGCTGCTTAATTATTTTTATACCGATAAATTATTCAATAAAAACTAACATAAACTACAATAATTTATAAATATTGTTATAAAGTTATAACTAAGGACTATTATGAGTAGAGACTGGATTTGTATGCGCTTAAAACCTTAGAAATAAGATGTTTTTATGCTCTATAATTTCATCAAAATATTCTTTTTTATGCTCTAAAAACATTTGTGTATCAGTTCATGGGTACATGAATCATCCAAAAAACTTATCCAAATGGAGCTGCATACTCTCAGTAAAAATATGTAAAAACATAAAAATCCGGTCTATAATTATGAGTCATTATTAAAAAAAAAATGTTACATATACCTATAAAATAGATATTTAAAAAAGTGTTTTTTGTTAATATCTATCTTAAATTAATGATTGGTATAATACTTAATAACTGCTAGGTATAGATAAATGTATTATTTTCTTATTGTCAACTGATGTATAATAGAATGTCTAATATCAACTAAATTGAACTAATAGAAGGTTACCATCTTAGTATTATACTTCATAAAATGCTTCAATAATTATTTTCTTCGATTATTCATTGATTCTTAACTGTACATTTAGTAGTTTTCATTGAGTATAATTTGATAATTATTAAAATATATTTAGTTTTTATTGAAAATTCCTGTAAAATATCATTACCTAATTACTTTTTGTAAAATTACACTTATTATTAATTAACTTATTTTATAAAGTATAAATTAAAAGTATCACTTTGAACTATAGTTTTTAATTTAATTTATTTAAATAATGTAAAATAATGGACTAGTAAAAATAATATTGTTTAAAGTATTATTTTCAATAGTGTCATATTTTAATTATTTTCTTTTTCTTTAGTTTTATATTTTAGTTTATTATTAATATGATAATAATATATAAATTTAAGAAAATTAGCTCATCAAATAGAAAATTCATGTTTTAATTATAAAATTGTATTTTCTATAAATGTAGAAATGTGTAATGATTTTATAACAATATTAAAATAGTTATCCAATTCAAAATGTATTTAATGTGAGTAAAAATCTTTGTGATCAATTCAAATTAATTTCATTTTATATAATACAATTGAAATAATATATATAAATAGTTAAATTCAGTGTTTGTTTAATTTTGACTTATATAAGTTATGTTTTTACATACTAAAGATCTAATTATTATTTATTTTTTTAGACTTTATTCTGATAATATTGCTGTAGTTGCTAACGAAGTTGGTCGCAAACCACCCACATTTTTGGATGCATCTAAAGTAGCTAATCAATTGGTTCAGTTAGATTACAACAGTGGAAAAATTATTTACAATAGATTCAAGTATTTTTTATCATTGTTAAATTATTAAATTATATTTGTTTATACATATTTTTTTCTTAATTATGAATTATATTTTGTTAAAGGTCTGTGGTATCTTATCAAACTGAAGAAGTTCCATTGTTGAGTGTAAAAACCATGTTAGCTGCTCCAAAATTGCAGACCTATGACAGTATTGATGAAAGTGTTATGGAATCATACCAGGAATTTACAGTAGCTGCTTTATTATACTACACAATGAAACAATCAGCCTGCAGTGAACAATCTTCAAGGATGACAGCTATGGACAATGCTAGCAAGAACGCCGGTAATTAAAATGATTAATCATAAAAATGCCAAAATGATTTAGTTGACTCTATAACATAATATGTTTTAATTATTTTATTTAGGTGAAATGATTGGCAAGCTCACTTTGACATTCAATCGTACAAGACAGGCTGTGATTACCAGAGAATTGATTGAAATTATTTCTGGAGCAGCAGCTTTAGAGTAGAATTCCAAATTATTGTTAAATTATCCAAGCATCGTAATTATTATAGAGATTGAGGGTAACAATAGTTGCCCAACTGAGTATCACTACATTGAACAATATTTAATAATGATTTCTTTATACATTTTCTTTTCAATTTAGGTTTCATATTTATACATTTGTGAAAAAAAATTATAAAAACAAACAATAAAGCGATCAGTGATATTTATCAATGAGTAGAAATTTTTGTGTAAATTATTTGGTTGTGTTTAATCTTAAATTTCATAGAAAACTAAATGTTATGAACTATTGTGGAGCAATATTGAAATATGTTATACTAAGTTCAGTTTAAGGAAATTTAAATTTTATGGGAGATCCAGGTAAAAGGATTATATAATTTGGGATAAAAAAAGTATTTTAAACTACTTGACACATAAGCTGTTTCATATTTCTACTGTTAAAATTTTTGTTTATACTTTTTTAAGTGTAGGGTTAAATAAATATAAAATAAACTAGAACATGTAAAACTAAACATTAAAAGTAAATTAGAATATAGGAAATAAAATAATTTTTTATTATAATTAAAATAAGATTTTTAATAATTATTATGAAAAATATAATATATATATTATATTCTTTATTTTAATATTAAGTAATAATATACTTATAGTGTCTAGTTGTCTTCTAGGTTGTTTTATAATAAATTTTTATTAATATGTTAGATATCTGTTACTCAATTAATTCACTAGGATAAAACTAGTAGCAATAGCACTGATTATATACATTAAGCATATGCTATACTGATTTAATTATAATGAACAGTAAATCATTGTAAATAAATTTATTTAAAAAGAAAATACTGAAATTGCTGTTTTACTGGTAATATATATATATATATACTATTAGGTTATAAAAAATAATTTCATCAATTTTTAATATGCTGCAGTTTTTTTGTTAACCATATTTTTATTTGAATTTAAAAAGTAAATAATACTTGATCATTAACTCTCTTATGTTTATATTGATAAATGGATATTTAATTAAACTTATAGTATAAGTAAATTGTAATTTGATAAAAATTCAAATAATGGTGCTCAAAAATTGTTGACTCATTATTATACTTAATTTAAAGAAAAAAAAACCA
The DNA here is from genome assembly GCF_003268045.1 of Sipha flava. Lineage (NCBI taxonomy): Eukaryota > Metazoa > Arthropoda > Insecta > Hemiptera > Aphididae > Sipha > Sipha flava. The sequence continues at coordinate 315,406 of NW_020272949.1, read as the reverse complement.
AATACTCTGAGAAACTATTTATTTATATATTAAATATTTATAGTTTTCTCAGTAAAACAAGTAACTTAATACTTATAACACTTTATAATAAAATACTATTTAATACATAAGACTAAAATGAAATTTTGTTTTAATTAAATTAATTTAAAAAATAAACACATGTATTTTATCACTTCAAAATCATTATTTTCTCAAATCTGCATTAATCTTTTTTCTTTTTTTAAGTAAACATTTTTTTTTTTTTTTTATAGAAATTATGAACAATTTAAATATCAAATAATTGATAAATAATTGAAAAAATGAAATAATTAATGTTTTTTTTTTCTATATAATATTTACTAAGGAATAATTATAAAATAGTATGAAATTTATAAACACTTTTTAACTGTTACTCAGAAGTATTATAATTTTCGGATTAAAAATAATTTGTTGTTAAAACATATTGAGAATACATATTAAATATAATTCAATATTATTGTATTTGGAATAAATAATTAAGTTTTCTTTAGTTCCAAACATCATATGTTAAAATTGAAATTATTTACACTTATGATAAATTACATTCAGATAATTAAAGTTGCTTAATATTTTCACTAAAATCCTATAATACTCGTTAAATAACTATATTATTCAGACATTTAATTGATAATTTTTAAATATATATATAAATATGTTGATCATTATTTGTAAAAGTATTTTAATATAGTAATTATTTAATTATTCCTTTCATGAGTTAATAATAATCTTCAGTACAAATATAGTACTATATAATTTTATACATAAATAAATTACACATTGAAAATTTATTTGGTTCATGTTAACTCGTCAAAAAAATCTTCAATATATCCATTTTTTGTGAAAATTGGTTATCTATTAGATTCGTTAATTAACTAAGTATTTTTAATCATTAACACCGTATAATATTTTTAAAGATTATTATTCATAACTAACAATGTATATATTTCATAAGGTATTAGTAATAACTTATAATTAACAATTTTATAATTAAGTCTTTATCACTTGAAGTTTTTATTAATTAAATAGTTTGATGGTAAAATGTAGTGTGCTATGCAATTTAGTTTATAGTTACATAAATGTACAGTTGTTGATAAGTTTATTTTCATTAAAACTCTTTTGCCTAAAAATGTAACATTTTCAATATCAAGTATTTTAAGAATTACAAATGCTCTTATATCTTAGTTATAATTTACATCTTTTATGCTAAACATAAGAGTATTAATTGCTTTTGTCCTATATTGCTTTATTTATATGTTGAGTTGGTAATTAAATATTGAAAGATAATAATTATATAACTGGAATATTCAACTTTTACATGTAGAATAGATACAAACTTTAAATAAAGCGAGAAAAGACTTTAAATTGATCACTATAATCAATTATAAAAATGTTATTGTTTTTAATTTGTGTAGCATATATTTTCTTTATGAAAATTGAAAACTAAATATAAATGAATTATCTCCGTGTTCGAATGTTTTCAACAATATTAGAATGATCTACGTTTCGCACAGCATATTTACCTACTTCACGACTTGTATCTAACTGGTTACTAATATTGTATTAGTTATGACTCGAGTAACAATAACAGTATGTTATTCAGATAAAAAATTAACTGTTATAAATATCTATTTTTATTTTTAATACTTTTGTTCTCACTGACCACTTGAAAAGTAACAGCTTGTTAAATAACAATGATAGCAGCACCATCCAGTAACAATTATTCGGCGATGCAGATGATTCTTAATGTTCTTCATCTGTTACTTGTCAGTTTTTACTGTCACTGTCCTACGTTGTTATTGTATTATTTTAAACAATCACGTAATCGTTATTTTATTACTTCAATATTCAACTGTAAATTATTGTTATACCACTTACTTATAGTATTAATCATAATTCACAGTATTTTTACATTTCGGTCGAAACAAATTTTTCCATCTCTAACTACATGCATACATAAGTACATAGTGTATTGACTTTAGTACAAACGCCTTTTTTTTTTTTATTATTGAAAATAAACGAAAAACTTAAATATATAATGATCTTAACATTATAATTTCGGGAATTATAATTAATATTGTAAAATCAAAACTAACTAAATCAAATAACAAACAAAAACAATTTATATAATGTCGGTAATTAAAATTAGGTATTTTAATTTGCAGTAATATAAACTATTATATTAAATATTAAAATGAATCATGACTAAAGTTTTTTAGTTACTATGATAAAAAAACAAAAAACAATTTTTCATTTATAAAAATATTTGTATCGGTGTCTTTATGTAAAAAAAAAAAATTACCAAGTAAAATGCACATGGGTGTAGCGAGGGTGGGGCAGGGGGGCACTTGCCCACCCCTGCGCCTCAAACTGAATTATATTTGTGTATACCAAACGTGTAAGTTCTTTATTAAAATCAAAAATTAAATAAGATGTAATTCTAAAAATAGTTTAGTGGAACCGAGTGATATCTACACGTGTAATCGTTTTGACGTTTTATGTGTTATCCAATGGTCTATCTGTAGATTATTTGAATTACGAGTTTAACAATAATCATTTTATGTTTTTGCCCCTCCCTAATTCAAATTTTAGCTCTGCCCATGAAAATGAATTTGTATTTATTAGTCATATATCCATAATTTCGGCAGGAGCTAGTTATTTGCAACAAAATTAAGGTATCGCAAGTAGTCGAAACTAGTGTTAGTAATTTGTACCAAAGTTAATACTTATCCATGAACTTCATAATCGAGTATTCGATTGTCTGTTCGACAACATCATTAACAATGTCATAGTGATCAAGACAAGACTGACTAGAATGCCAAATGATAAAAACAGTTTTTCAGAATTTCTAATTAATTACCGCCATACCAGTGCGATATAAATTTGTTTTTTAATTTTAATAGTATAATTGTATTTATTAATATTTTTTTGTATTCTTTTTTTTATCGACTAAATTTGTTGGAACAACTAACAAACGCATTTTAAAAAAAAAAATGTCTGCGCAAATTACACATGCTGTATATATTTTGGGTAATTTCTTGTGTACATTTACTATAGCCATTTCGAATATATAATACAATTATCTTCCTATTAGCTATTTCATTATAATTATACATATTTTTAATTGAAACGTTGTAACAATAGTTTACCAATTCTCTCAAATGAAAATGAAAGGTTATTTATAATTAATAGAACATCAATAATAATAAGTTTAAAAACGATATAAAAAGAAAAATGTTAATTATGTTGTGTCAACACTAACGCAATGGCTTGACCTATTTACATAAATAATGAAGTCTTCGAGACGACTAAAATATTTAAAGATAAACAAGAATTATAATACTACCTGCAGTTTATTCGATTTTATCCTCGTAGTCGAATTATAATTTAGGGCTATTTTAAAACAATTTATTTTTACTGGATTTATTAAAAATAGTTTTTTTCTTCAGATTTTGAGCGAAGCAATGGTTATCGAATTTTATTTGATTTTATTCCAAACTACTTTTAAGTGGTACATCCATTCTAAGTTGTTTTATAGCGTTTATTTTTAATTACACATTCTAAAACATAATATTTTTTTGAAAACTGTAAGTCGTATTTTGCACCGGATGCCAATATTTGAAGGGCGTTACAACGGCCAGGGCTCATGTCACTTAAAAGTAAACATTTCATTGATTACGCTCGTGTTGAAAATGTTTTGCTTGTTAAAAATAATTTGGTTGAAAAATAACACATAATCAACCATAGTAAACCTTCAAAATCTTTACTAGTTTAATACTAAATAAATGATTTATACAATTATTGAACAAAATTGTTGGTACTTTTTTTTAATTTAAATCTCGTATGTATCATATTTATATTTTTTATGTTATGAGACATGATTAAATATATATTCAATTAATTTAAGTTTTTGTGTGCCTACTTATTGGGGTCATTTTAAATCGTAGATTAAGTATATTTTTACATAAAAATTAAACAATTTTACTGAAAAATAATTAAAAATTTACGAAAACACGAAAAAATTATACATCAATTTTAGTTGCTCACTTTTGGTACATTATCGTATTAATATTTTGTATTATCTCAATTTTTAAATGTATCATCTCAGTATAATCGTTAAATAATAAATTATATGCAACCAAGTGTTCTAAGCAACAATGTTCACTGTTCACATAGGTACATAAATATAAATGTTTTTTTGTTTATTTTTTTATTATTTTGTTCGGAGAAAAGAAATATTAAAAAATGAAAAAATACCATAAAAATCCATTAAATATGCCTCAAGACTTGTAGTCGTGTAAATTGTATTGCTTGATGAGGTTTGCGCAATGAAATTTTACGAGTACAAATAAATAAATAACATTTTTACAGTGTATATTATAACTAGTATATAACAAATTTGATTAATATGTACATATTAAATTTATATTTTGTTCTAAATTATGTACACAAGTTATGTGTGCGTTTCAGAACGATTGTTTTGCTTAAATCTTCTTGTGAACACAATTTTTATAGCTGTGCACGGCTTAATGTGATATATAGCAATTAAGTTATACCTATATAATAATATGTTTCTTAAACATTATGGCTGCAAATATATTGACATATCATTGGCACAATTTAAATAGGATTATTTACTAATTATTTGTTGACATTTTTAAAATTTTTTATTTTAATGTTTATTGCAGCAAATCAAAAGAAATCAATTGGAATATACCAAAGGAAAGAGAGAAATTGGCTAAATCCGAAATGGCTAATAAAGCTTAAAAAAAATGTCTGTTGCGACCATAACTTTTTTTAAATTTATTCACAAAAATTGGAGTGTTAAATAAGTAAGTAATAATTTTAATAGTAAATGTTATAAAAAAATAAAAAAAAACAATATTTTTATTTTATTATAAAATACATGGGTTTTTAATTTTTTAATTTCATTTGCTATTGTCGTAAACATTACAGTAATGCAATTAAATTAATTATACATAGAATTCAAGTACCTAGTCAGCAATATTTTTTAAAAATAAGGTAAAATAAAAATAAATAAAAATATTTATGAATACAAATAAATTAGGTAGCCGGGGAAATTGATGAAATAAATAATAGAATGAATGGTAGAAGTTGGAAATACATTGTTATTATTGAAAAATGTATTAGTTGATATTTTATATTGGCATTTTATTAAAATTTTAAACTTTTTTTTTAATATTTTTTTTTTGTCAGTCTATCATTTTAATAATAAATTATATATTTAAAAAAAACGTTTTTATGACTACAAAAAATCTCGATATGTAAATAACAAATAACATTGCTACAAATTATATTTTTTATGAAAAATTATTATTTAAGAATATAAATTCAGTTCAATTATACCAAAAGATCAATGAACTATGTATAATAAAATCAAAATTTTGTTCGTCAAATTTATAAACGTTGGTCCTCATAAAAAATTTAAAATTTTTATTTTGTAAAAGATTTTTCAATCATCAAAAGTTGTTCTTAACTCTTAAAATGTTTACATAATGTAAGAGATGTTATAAAAATGCAAAAGAACTAAAAAGTTTAAACTCAAAATAACAGTTTAATTTTGATTTGACTTATACTCGTATTAGGAAAGCTTGGGTCTATTTGACACACTTCTTATGATTTTTTTCCACAGTCAAAATTTTGCTGTATCAGTTATCAAATTTGATTATATTAATTAACAAATATTTATGCTAGATAATAGTAGGTACTTAATTTTTTTCTTAATGTCTAACTTGATTTGATTCAAAAGTCATAACTTGAAATAGAAATATTGTGTCAGTTTGCCCCGGGATCAGGATTAGTTGCTACAGACTTTGGGGCATATTAATATAACAGCAACACAAATTTATTTTTATAATACTATTGAGTCTATGTACAATAATTATTAAATACATTTCAATAATATAAACATTGGTGTATAGATTGTCGTAAAATTTTTGATTTGTTGATTCCTAAAACCGCACACTTTTGATAAAATACAGAACAAAACCGCACTTTTTTGGTAAGTTAAAACCGCCGGTGTATACTAGTTGCGGTCATAATCAAAATTACGTACTAGTTGCGGTCACCCAACAAAAAGGTTACATACTAGTTGCGGTAACTCAAAATATATATCTAGTATATATGGTATATATATTTATATTATTATTTATTATTTAAATGCGCAAGTACTTTGGTTAAAGGAATTTTCCTTCCATAATAATTCGTTTGTAACTGATCGCCCCCCCCCCCCAACAAAAGTTATATATACTATTGGACTATACAATATTATTTATTTTATATATAAACTTTACAGATAAGTAATAGGTATATGATCGCAACTAGGATATTACTTACAATTCGAATGACCGCAACTGTTATATGTCCTTATCTCAAAAATCGTCTCTGACCGCAACTCGGATGCAGCCAAAACCGCACAATTTTTAAAATTGTTGTATCCAAAAACCGCACACTTTTGATTTCGACCCCAAAAAAGTTATACTTATCTAGGTTAGGTACACTTTATAGTTTATAATTTAATCAAACAAAAAAAAAAAATTATATAGGCACTAGTATTCTAAAATGAAAATTGTATAAAAGTGTATTCAAACAAAAAAAAAAAAAAAAAAAAAAAATGCATATACAAGTATTCTAAAATGTAAAAAAATTTAAAAATGTGGATTGTAAAATTTTCAAAGTGTGATTGGCTGAATTCTATTACCAACATTTTTTTAAAAAACTTTATACGATCTCCGTCGATTAAAAATTCTTTCCACCATTTAAATAAGTGCTAAAATAAGACAATTTAATTAAAAATCGAAATATTAAAACTTGTTAGCATGATTATTGCAGTATCTCATACATAAAATCTCGTGTCACAGTGTTTGTCCGGAATGAACTCCGAAACTAATGGACTGATCATGATGAAATTTTTTACACCTGTGTAATTTGGTCCAATTTAAAAGATAGGATAGTTTTCATCTCAAATTTTTTAATATATTTTTTAATACATTAACTTTTTTATACATTTACATACTTATGTGTAATTGCATGGTGTATTTCGGGTATTCCTGCGACCGACCGTGATAGTATCTAAATAGCTACCTGTAACCTGACATTTTTCTATTGTGTGTGTTTTATCGTCGGCGGCGTGTAGATATGAATAACGATACTAGATATTTTAGCTAGGAGAGTTTTTATCTCGATGAAGGCCCTCAATATTTTTGCTATGGAATAATTGTGAAAACTGTTTGCAATTATTTTGACGACATGTAACCCAGCCGAATCATTAACTCTGTGGGAAAATTTAAAAACTATATGACTGAAGACGTACTGCACCGATTTAAACAAACAAACCAGTATTCAAATATGGATTTCACACAACAGATGTATAATGAAGCACTAATTTTGACCGAGGATTTATGTATTTTAATTTCTAATTTGCCACTTAATCATTATAGTATGCCATCACCTGTTCGCCCAGCCATTGACTTAGTTAACAGTGATTTACAACGAGAAAAACAGTTCAACGAGGTTGACTTAGCTATAGTTATTAAGAATAATGAACCATTACTGACGGCTGAACAAAAAATAATTTATAATCGGATTATTCTAACTGTTGATGCTGAAGAAGGTGGCTTTTTTTTCTTGGACGCGCCAGGTGGAATCGGAAAGACATTTTTAATATCGTTGATCCTTGCAAAGATACGGTCGTAATAGAAAATGCATTGGCAGTTGCTTCATTAGGCGTTGCTGCCACTTTGTTAGATGGTGGACGAGCGGCACATTTAGCATTCAAGCTGCCATTAGACATTCATAACAAACTAAATGCAATGTGTAACATTAAAAAAACGAGCGGAATGGTTTCAGTGTTGCGAAGGAGTTCAATCATAGTCTGGGATGAATGTACCATGGTTCATAAACATTGAAGCATTACATAAAACGATGCAAGATTTGAACGACAACGATAAACTTTTTGGTGGTGCTGTCCTACTACTGTCTGGCGATTTCCGATAGACATTGCCAGCATTCTTCGCTCTACTTATGCCGATGAGGTGAAAGCATGTTTAAAACAATCGTTTTTATGGCGAAATGTCGAAATACTTCAATTGACCATAAACATGCGAGTACAATTGCAAAATGATCCATTGGCAAAAATATTTTCTGAGCAATTGCTGGATATTGGAAATGGTAAAATAGAACTGCATCCAAATACACAATGCATCAAATTGCTAGACAATTTTTGCAATGTAGTGCAGACAAAAAAATGAACTAATTGAGAGTGTCTTCCTGGATATACTGAATAATTACTTGAATCAAAATTGGCTTAGACAACGTGCTATTTTAGTAGCAAAAAATGATGACGTTGACAAAATTAACTTTCAGATACAACAGTTATTGCCAGGTAATTTGATATCTTTTAAATCAATCGACACTACTGTCGATGAAAACGAAACAGTAAATTTTCCTACTGAATTTTTAAATTCTCTGGATATACCAGGAATGCCACCACAAAATCTTCGATTGAAGATTGGTTCACCAGTTATTCTTTTGCGTAATTTGTATCCACCTAGATTATGCAACGGTACACGTTTGGTAATCAAAAGAATCGCCGGAAATGTTCTTGAAGCAACTATTTTGACTGGGAAGTTTAAATGAGTTGTGTAGTTGTTGTGTAGTTTCCACGTATTCCCATGATACCATGAAAATCTCCTATACCAATTAAAAGACTTTAATTTCCTATTCATTTGGTATTCGCAATGACCATAAACAAGTCTTAAGAATAAACAGTTTACATTTGTGGCTTGGACTTGAAAAATCCATGTTTTTTCCATGGGCAACTATCTATACATTTGGTAGGTCTGCGAATAAGTCTTTATCTATTTATTATATTCCTAAGTGCTATTGTTTAATAATTTGTAGTTTAATTTAATAATTTTTGACCCGGTCGATAATTGCGCAATTGAAAATTAATTATTAAATGATACTATTAAAAAACTATTAAAAACTATTTAAAAGCTATTCATTTTATTTTTGGTATTAAATGACAGATAATTGCATAAATATTAAACAACAAAATCCTGCAACAGGTGCCAAAATAAACAAGAATATAAGTTTGAAGGATTATTATGCATATCGGTTGATGATTAGATGCGATCAGGACAACGTTATTCTACGATGTCATGAGCTTTGTCAACAATTAATGGTCGACGTGTATGTAAAGATAAAGAGCGAACGATGATAATTACTTGATATTTTCAATGAAAAATAGCTTCGTGTGGAAGATTCTCAAAACAATTGTCAGATATCGGTGATGGGAAAGTTATTACAGATGAAACGGGATTCATACAATTACCGACCAATTTCTGCACAATCATTGATTCACAAGATGCTCTCATTGACCAGTTATTTCCCAATGTACACAGAAAATACACAAATCATGAGTGGCTGGCAGAAAGAGCAATTTTAGCAACAAGAAATGTGGACGTCAATGAATTAAATCTCAAGATACAACATTTGTTACCAGGAGACTTGGTGTCATAGAAATCTATTAATACAGTTTGCGATGCTACTGAAGCTATAAATTATCCAACAGAGTTTTTAAACTTATTGGATTTACTAGACATGCCACCGCATAATTTACAACTGAAGGTTGGATTTCCGGTTATTTTGCTTCATAATTTGAACCCACCACGGTTGTGCAACGGCACACGATTAGTCATTAAAAAAATAATGAAAAATGTTATCGAAGCCATTATTTTAAATGAAAAATTCCGAGGTGAAAATATATTATTACCGCGAATCCCTATTATACCCACAGATGTGCCAATACCATTTAAACGCCTTTAATTTCCAATTAGATTGGAATTTGCAATGACTATCAATAAGTCTCAAGGCCAATCGATGTCTTTCTGTGGTTTATATTTGAGCACATCATGTTTTTCACACCGAAAATTATACGTGACGTGCTCTCGAACCATCCAGTTTGTTTGTGTTGGCGAAAGATGGGATAACAAAATATATTGTACACTCTATTGTATTATGGGATTGATATATATATATATATATCATTTTTAAAGGATCAATATTAATAAATTATTAAAAAATAAATGTTTGATGTTTTATTATTTTTATATTTTGTCACCGTTCACAGCACTTACCTCTTCCACTTATATACCACATCCTTACACTCCTATATTAAATAAGTTATTTTTTTCTAGCAAAATATGCATTAAAAATAATTTATATGACAATATAACGTTTGTCGTGTCAGCTAGTATAATTATATAATGCACTCTATTATTCTATGTTTCATTAATAAATAATATTAAATGTTATTTTCTGTCAGCTTCTACTAACTGGGATAATCTGAATGATCGGCCGGGACACTGGGACGAATAGCAAGCCTAGTTGTAAATATACTAAGTTTTAAAGAAACAATAAGTTATTTCTTTATCAAAATGGTTCTGAGCAAAGGTTCAATATAAAAATCAACGATTTATAAGTATATTTTACCATTTTTAGTTTAATTGTCGGTAGCTTCTTTTTTTCTCAACCTGTTTAATATTTTACTGTATGAAGAAGAAAATGATTTATATTTTAACCAAATATTTATTATTCAAAGTTTCATTATGATTGGATGGACCAAATTTTTTTAATAAACATTTAATGTTAAAAATTGATGTAAAAACAGTAAATTCCGTAAAAATCGTAGGTATAAAAATTTACGCTTATGAAATAAATTTCAGACTAATGATTTTTTAAAATTTTTTCAATATCGGTAAGTAAGTAAATACTCGTATATGAGTTAAGTGGATAATACATTTTCACTTAATATCCAAAAATAAAAATTTTATTACATAAAGACTTTCAAAAAATTAGGTATTTTTAAAGTTCTATAATTAAGTTAAATGCGTTTTTTGAAAATTTTATCAAATACGATAAAAAATATTTTAGCTATAGAGAAAGAGTTTCAAATTTCTAGCCACGTTACATTTGGAATTATAACTAAATAACTAAAATCTGAAAAGTGAAAGTCTTATTTACAGCGTATTTTTACTGTTTCAGGACAGTTTTTTCCTCACGCTTGGAAAAACTTTTAAGATTTAAAAATATTATAAAAATGACCTATCTAAAGTACCACCACATGCCAATTTAAAATCTAAAAAGTTCCTAGAAAAAACTTTTGGACCAGTATTTATATCCGAAAAAGTGTTAAAAAAATAAAATACAAACATTATATTACCATAATATTCTTACCGAATCGCAGGCTTGGGTAAAATACATTTTAAAAGTATTTAGAATAAATACTCGAATAATTACAAAAAAATAGTATTCCGAATATGTATTCAAATACTTTATACAAATTGTATTTCGAATGCATTATTTAGAATACTTCAAAAGTATTCCGAATACGAGACTTTTAAAATACTTCTAGTTTTCATACTATAAAAATAATAGAAATATTTGAAATTGTAGGCTAAATATATGTTATTTTATTGTATTTTTATGTTACATAATTGTTATAGTTTATGGTTTACAACAATAATAAATACCTGATATTAGCTTATACAAGATACGATGGAGAAGTAATAAAATCATTTAAAAAAGAGATGATTTAACGGTATTCGAATACAGTATTCAGAATATTCGTTTTAAGTATTCAAAATACTTTATTGAATATTTTCTAAAAAAGTATTTAAAAAGTATTTGAAATACTTAAAAAGTATTCTGAATACAGTATTCCGAATATTGTATTCGGAATACTGCCCAAGTCTGCCGAATCGCTTTACTCAGAATCTAAATGTGATCATGTGATGAAACATTTGTGTTTACAGACGGGTAATTCGTTGTACGCGCAATAAAAATATAAAATAAAAGTGAACAATTTAAATTTAGAAATATTCAAATATTTACCAAATATTTTAGTAACTGTTGAATTGTATGGGTTGTCGGTATCCATAACCATTAAGTAACATGAAAAAGATAAAAGGGTTTCAGCACCCTCAGTTTTTTCATTAAAATTGTGCCCCTGTCTCTGTTACATATTAATATCGCACACTATTACTGAATACAATATTAAATATTGATACTTTTTATAGATAACTATTGTAACGATTGTTACATATTATTAATGTCTACTCATGTAATATAGATATTGCTGAGTATACATTACATTAAGTCGCGGCAGTTCTGCCACGACGTTCTTCCGATGTAGCTGAACTCCATATTGTCTTGATGTAGTCCATAGTCCGTAAGTCATATTTATATATGTATATTAAATAATAATAACTAAACTAAATCAATCTACATTTATTTGTAATATTAAGATCTATTCTTTATGTTCTCGAGCTACAGTATAATATATTCACAAGGATTAGAAAACCTTCCATGAATATCATATAATTAACTGGTCATCCTGACCACGTTACATATTGGTGGAGGAGCCGTAACCATGGAATTACAAATATTTGAGATTCGTTTAGATTTTTATTAAATAGTAGTTGTTAACTTGTTTTATATAAGTGTACTTTTAATAAAAATTAAATTTATAGAAGTTTAGAGAGTTGTTTGGTGAGAATTTATGAGATTTAAGTATTGAAGATAATAGTGTAGGGAAATAGTGTGAATTTATAATTTTTTTATTACCAAAAAAACAGCATTGAGATTAATAGATTTAATTTATTACATTTATATAATTGTTGTATTGATAATTATAGAGTAAGCAATTAAAGAATAAAAAATATAGTTATTAAGAATAGGGTAATGTAATTTTTTTTTGTCCTTGCGAGTAAAAATAATTAATACTTCAATAAATAATGATACTAAATGGATAATACATTTTATATTAAACGTAATACAAATAATCAAATTACAAAAGTAAATAAAATTAATTTAACTTAGAGGCAAATTTTGGTCCCGAAATAAATGAAGAAAATTTAATAAGTCTGTTACGACTAATCGAATAGGTCGATCTAGGAAATTTTTTTTCAAATTCAAGGTTTGGAAAGTTACCATTTTCTGCTAAACTTGTACAAAAATTCACACTGTGTACCTTATATGTGGTAGAAAGTTTAGAAAAAGAAGAATTCAACCAATTACCAGTGGAAAATAAATTCGAATTTATAATTTCTCATAGAACTGTAGCGTGGATAAATTCATCGGATAAAACTGAATTAGTGGGTTTCCTAAAATTTTGTAACATACATAGTGAAATTACATCAACAATTGTATAGTTAAAAAATCTAGCAAAAACAGCAATAAAAAGTTTTAGAAACAATCAAGACCTTGATGATAGCCTTAACGAGACAAATTTAACATTTACAGACGATAGTTTCCCAATTAATTTAAATAATAGTGGAGATAATTTGGTGAACCTAACATTTGTAGAAAACATCGAACCGGATAACGTAGATACTCTAAGCATAGGAAAGAAATCCTAAATTAATAATTAATAAAAACAAGTGTAATATAGAATCAAAAATGTCATTTAAAATATTACATCGGCCACAGCCATTTTCAGACGATTTAGATCAAGATGTAGAATCATTTTTTGATAATTATGAATTGGCTGCTATTATAAATGAGTGGGGCGACCGTGAAAAGATTATTTTGTTACCAATTTATTTAAAGTCTACAGCAGAAAATTTTTTTAAAATTATTAAAACAAAAAATCCTAAAATTACATGGCACGATGCAAAAAAACAAATAAAAGAAAAATTTACCACCATAGGAAATAAAATACTGTTACTAGCACAATTAAAACAAAAAAAATTAAAGGAAGGTGAGAAATTAAGTAAATTTGTTATAGATATAAGTGAGCTATGTAATAGAATAGATGTAGGTATGAAAGAGGAAGATATTTGAGAAAAATTTTTAAATGGTCTAACGAATGAGGTGTATGAAAAAATCGAAATTTTAGACAACTCAACCATAGATAATATAGAAAATAACCTGAGAAAGTACGAGTTATCAATATTAATCAGATCAAAAGATGATAAAGGCAATAAAGACACTGAAAGGTTAGAAAAGGAAAGAGATGTACTAAAAAATCACTTACAAAAATTAAGTATGGGACAATTGGATATAAATAATAGGAGAAATGATGCTGGGTGATTTAATAACAGGAATAATAATAATAATTTTAATAAATCGAGTAATAATAATTATGATTTTAATGAAAACAATTATAACGAAAGGTATAATAATAGACGTCTGTATAATAATAATCAAAGATTTCATAGTAATAACAATTTTAATAATAATAAACATTTTAACAACCGCCAAATATTTAATGATAATTATAATTATAAAAATCAAAAATTTCAAGGTAATTATAATAATAATTATGACAGATATAAGAATAATAATATTTATGATAATTCGGTTAAAAATAGACTAAATAATAAAAATAATTATAATCGCGATTTTAATCCGAGAAATAAGTTTTCAAGGAATACCGATATTATTTGTTATAAGTGTGGCACAGCGGGTCATACGAGTGTGGCTTGTAATGCACAAAAAAACTTATAAAGGAACACGTTACTAGGAGTGTTCCTAATATAATTAAAATACCTAGTTATGAACCAATTAATTTAAATACAATCGATAGTAATAATATCAAAAATAATAAAGTTACGCCATCACCAAATATGATTAAATTAAAAAATAGTCAAATTCAAATATCAGGAAAATTAAATAATAAAGAAGTTCAACTTGTGGCAGATACTGGCGCGGATGTAACAGTATTAAATAATGATTATTTTCGATTAGATAAAATAATACCGATTGAAAATAATTTAAATATAGGAACTGCTAATAATGACAAATTAAATATAATAGGAAAATCGTTAGTCGATATAAAAATCGGGAATATAGAAATAAAACACGAATGTATAATAGTTGAGAATTTGTGTTCGCCAATATTAGTGGGAATGGATTTATTAAAGATATTAAAAACTATAATAAATTTAGACAATAAAAGTATAACGTTTAAACAAAAAAATCAAAGAGAAATTTTTAAAACTGATCAAATGGTAATACTCAAAAAATTAAAACATCTAATAGTAAAAAATTGAGAAAGGAATCTTTAACGTCATCAAATATAAATAAACTGAATATACATGAAAATAAAACTTGCGAAACAAGAAGTATAAATAGATTATTGAGGCAATGTGAAAAAGGACCACAAGTACCAGGCGATGGTGATTTTGGAGCACACGCTCTGGCAGTATGTTAAAATAATTTGGGATATTCACTATTTACAATAGATATTTTAAAAATAATAAATATTCAAAATTGTCAAACCGGGTATTATTTAACAGATGAAGATGTCGCTTTTATTTGTAATACTTTGAATAAAAATTTAATTATCATACATGAAGATCATAGAGAAAATGAAGTAATAAATTCGGCACTAATATATTGGAAATCAAATGGACCAGTTGTTTGTATTTTCCACGAACAAAATCATTGGCGCCCAGGAATTTTTAACAATAATAAAGATTCTAAAATACGTATACATAATAGCTGTATATGCTATGAATTTCCATCTCAACCAAATTTTGTTAAAACAAATATAACTGAAATTAACAACACAAAAAATAATAAATCTTGTTTAACTAATATTAATAGTAACAAAATAAATAGAAATATCGTTGATTATAATAAAAAAACTATAGATTTAAATTTTGATGTTAGAAAAATGGAAATAAATCATGAAAATATTTTAAAAATAATAAATCAGATAGTCACCGGTAGATTTTGATAAATTTCTTATAATAAATTATGCTCACACGCAATTAGTGGTAGATAATTATGAAGAACTCATAGGCGATATTTTTACAACGAATTATGCAATTGGACACTGTGTAAGTCAATGTTTATATATGAGTAAGGGGATGCAATCGCATTGAAATTCAAAAACATATTCCAGCAAGTAGTATTTTAAAAAAACAAAATAATCAAATTACAAAAGTCGCTTATTTAAAAATCAATGACAGATGGATAATTTGCATGATTACGAAAAATAAATATTATAATAAACCGTCATTTTTAAATATTTTTAAAACGTTGAAAAATATAAACAATTCTATGAGAAAAATAATATAAATCTATTAGCTTTACCAAAAATATGTACTGGACTAGACAAAAAAGATTGGTGTCTTGTTTTTGCTTTAATTAAAATTGTGTTTCAAAACTCTCCAATAAAAATATAAATTTATCGCTTACCCCAAAATGTAAACGGAAATGACCAAATTATAAAACTCAATAAAAAAATCATGCCTCAACAAAAAAGAACAATGAACCATATAACCATTTATGCATACCTCAGACATATACAAATATTGTGAAAAACGAAGAGGAGTATACTCCAAAAAATGATGACTCTTTTAAATTAAATAAGTCGAATAAAAAAATTAATTCAGGTAGTAATAATATGAAAATAGTAAATAAAATGCACACGACATATAATTTGAATAAAAATAAAATACATTTTGATATAAATAACGAATTACCAGAATATCAACAATACCAATTAAAAAGAGTGTTAGAAATATATTATGATTGTTTTGTACTAAGTCCTATGGATCTTGGATGATCATGTTGTACCAGTCCTTACCATAACAGATGACCCTATTAGCCTACCGCCTTAAGATTATCACTTATTGAACAAACTGAACTTCAAAGACAGGTTGATGAATTATTACAGGCAGGATTAATTGTTCCATCTAATTCTTTTTACGCCAGCCCAGCATTTTTAGTAAAAAAAACAGACGGAACAAAAAGGTTAATAATAGATTATAGACAATTAAATAAACAGGTACCACACTAAAACTTTCCAATTACGCATATGCAAACAATTTTCGATTGTTTAGAAGGGGCAAAATATTTTAATATAATGGATATGCAACAGGGTTTTTTAAATATTCGGTTAGGAAAAATCAATAGGCACAAACTAGTATTTATTACTCCTGGAGGTTTATATGAATGGATACGATTTCCATTTGGATATGAAAATTCTCCTCGTCAATTTTCAAAAGCAGTAACTAAAGCTCTTGTAGGGATACAATATTTGGGGACCATAAACTATGTGGATGATATAATTAATTATGCTAAGAATTTTAATGATTTACTAACAACATTGGAAAAATTACTAATTCGAATTAGAGAGACAGGATTTAAGTTAAAAACATCGAAATGTAAATTTGGTTATTTCGAACTAAAAATATTGGGACACATAGTGAGTAGAGAAGGTATTAAACCAAACCCGGCTGGATTGGATGCAATAAAAAATTTTCCGAGGCCAAAAACCATTAAACAAACTAGAAGTTTTTTGGGGATGTGCAATTTTTTTAGAAAATTTATTCCAAAGTTCGCAGAATTAGTAGCTCCAATAACAAATTTAACCCGAGGACAATATCTTACAAAAAAATCACTGGTCAAATGGACCGAAATACACCAATATGCGTTCGAAAAACTAAAAGAAGGACTTACAAATCCACCTCTCTTGGTTCATTTTAATCCACTTCTGCCAATTGTAATATGGACAGATGCGAGCAAAATAGGTATAGCGGGCACTTTACTTCAAAAATCTGATTTAGATGAACAGTGGCACCCAATTTCATTTATTTCTCGTAGATTAAATGCAACAGAAGAAAAATATAGTGCTATGGAATCAGAATTATTGGCAATTGTTTATTCCCTAGAAAAATTTAGGCCTTACGTTTACGGAGTAAAAATAGAAATATGGACTGATCATGCCCCACTTAAATATTTGGATAATATTAAAAGTTTATCGGTTAGAATCCAACGATTAAAATGTAAAATAATAGAATTCGATTTTACTATAATATACCGAAAATGATTATTAAATTAAGTGTGCGATGCACTCTACAGAAATTCAGTTAACGACCCTCCTATTTCAGAACAAGAGTTACAAAAGGATAGTGAATTAGCAATTTCACACATTCAATCAATTAATTTACAAATTGAACAAACTAATGATCCAAAATTAATCCAGAAATTAAATAATACAGGCGCTACAAAATCCGGAAATTTCAGATAATATTTGGATTAGGAAAGCGAAAAATTATTTTTTAAACCAAGAAAATATTTTAATATATAAACAGGATTATATAAAACGGATTCAACGAACAAAAAATAAATTTAATAGCAATTCCTGAAAAACTTATTAAAGACATTTTATTCAACTTTCATGACCATCCGTTTGCAGGTCATTTAGGAATAGATAAAACCTATAAAAAAATAATCGAGATATTTTTGGCCCACTATGTATAAAGATATTCGAAAATATGTTTTATCATGTCTAAGTTGTCAAAAATGAAAGGCTGATAAAATCCCAACATATGGATTGATGCAAAAGGCACCTACAATTCTAGGTTGGCGATTTGAAATATTTACAATTGATTATATAGGACCCATTAGTCCTAGTAGTAATGGTTGTGTCTATATTTTGGTAGGAACTTGTGCAACTACAAAATACTCGATAGCAAAAGCTTACAAAAAACTGACGGGAAAACGACCGTAAAATTTTTATTAGGTATTATCTCATTATATGGAGCAATTTCGGAAGTACGTACATTCAGATAGAGGTCTACACTTTACAAGTAAATTAGTTAATGACCTACTAACCTCATTAGGAATAAAAAACACCTTTTCAATAGCCTATAGACCACAGAGTCAGGGGCAAACAAAAAAATTTAATGGGACTTTAATAGATATGATAAGTCATTTTTTCCAAGATAAAGATAAAACGTGGTCTCAAATGATAAAATATGTCTTATTCAGGTATAACTCCTCGAAAAATTAAACAACGGGATTCACACCATTTTACCTACTCCATGGATATAATCCAAAATCATTTTTTTTTTTTTAATATTATAGAAGCAAACATTCAACCTGACATTTTAATAGAATTTAAAAAAATTAACAAAGTAAGAAATTAATTCCCAAAAATATTTGAAAAAAAATTTAATATGAACAAAACATATTATGATCAACATAAAAGTAATGCTATATTTATGCCAGGAGAAAAAATTTTAATTAAGACACCAATTAAAAATAATACTAATAATAATAAAAATAATGTATAGGTATAAGGGACCCTTTACAATAATTCAAAAAATTTCGGACGATACTTATTTAATAGAAATAATAAAAAAATGGCCAACTGGCACAAGATTATAAACATGTACCAAAACCAAATCAAACTCATTAATATTGTTAAGCAATATTAATGAAGTGGAAACAGTTTATATTTAATTTGTTTTTAATTTTTTGAGTCAGTATCAAAATTACAAAATGTAAACTACAAGTAAAAAAAAAAATATATATATATATATATATGTATGTGTATTTATATATATGTATGTATGTGTATGTATGATGTGTATGTGTATGTATATGTATAGGTGTGTGTGTGTGGGTGTGACTCAAGACCTCAAGATATATACACAGTCAATAAGAAAACCGTGAAAAGGACGAAAAACACTAGTGGTAAAGTATAAAGAATATATATATATATATATATATATATATATAATTATTCAAACAAAAGCCAGGTCAGTATATCGGATAATTATTGTTAACAATACGATACTAATAAATAAAAAATGGGTTGTGGCCAAGTATTGTTAGCATTATTGTTATTTAACAAGTGATTTTACAGAATATACGTGGAACAAAACAAGGGTTTTATTAACAAAAAACTAAACGGATCCGGCCTATACTATGAACCAATTTCTAAACTAAATGTATACTCAGCAATTTTTGAATTGATTGTACACGTTAATATATCGGTATACTTTGAAAAACACGATCAAATAAATATGTTATTCAAACATAATATTGATGTATGCCGTATTAAAAACCAAAATATATCGGTTATTTGCTATATGTTTCAACCAATCTTTTATAACGCATAGACAGAGCTTACAACAAGATTTAATAACTTAAATACAATACAAGGAGGAACCAGAGTTAAAAAAGGACTTATTAACGCGGTAGGATAATTTGAAGAATGGGCCTTTGGTACGGTGAGAAATAGTGGATATAAACAATTAAAACAATCTATTAGTAAAAATGAAAAAAAAAAAAAAAAATAAAGAAACATTATCATTAATGAAATCCCAGGTGAAATTGGTACAGTCAGCAGTAGGTAAATCAAATATCTAACATCTTCTCTATACTGTCACAATCCTTCATAAACTTATAAAATCAGTATAACAACTTATTGGCTAGAGTTACGCAAAAAAATAATGAACTACTGGAGGTAGAATAAAACAAGAACTAATAGAGTTTCTTTTAAAATTGGTTAATTTCTGAGTTTTCTTTTGAAACCGAGGAAATGATTGACACATTAATATTAGTACAACAAAATGTATTACATTAATATTAGTACAACAAAATGTACTCCACCCGGTAATATTAAATAATATATGATTGAAAGAACATTTAATTACTGTAAAAAAAAACACTGACTCAGATACAGTCCCTTCCAGTGGATATTTTTGAAAAAGATTCAATTAATGAATTTCTAAAATTAACAAAAATACTTACAACATTTTTGAACTCACAATTAATATACTCTTTAAATTTTCCACTATGCAATCGAGACGAATACATTTTATACCGATTGTGGCCAATGCCAATTGAAATTACACAAGCACAATTTATTTTTATACAACTATATATTGCCATTTCAAATGATAAACAAAAATTTATCAGGTTATCTGATTGGGATATGGTTAATACCATTTCTTTACCATACATGAAATATCTCTTGTTAAATAGTGCAATACATTTAAAAACATTCCCCTTGTGTGAAATCCAACTTTTTGATTCACTCAATATAACAAAACTACCCGAACAATGTGAAGTACGACATGTGTACTACAATAATATTAATTTAAAAAAAATGCATTCAAAAAATAAATATCTTTATTGGATAGCTAATGCTATGCAAACAACGTTAATATACCCGATATTAACATCAATACACATTTTTCAAGGGGTGGGTATTATAACAGTACCTCTCGATTGCATCCTATATACAACTATAGCAATTTTATACTCAACAAATGAAATTAACCATATTATTCTTACAGATTTTTACCCGAAAATTAATCTTATCAGCCTATAGGAAATATAGAAAAAATTAAAAAATTGACAACTTTAAATCACTCCCCTATATTTTCGAAACTCAAGACACCGAATTTAAAAAATGTACAAGAGACTACGCGTCTCTAACTATTTAGATTCGTTGTTAAACGATATTGAGAAACAATCGAATGACGATTTTTCCATTGCAAACACTGCACTACACCAATATGGGTTATACGTAATTTCCGTAATAGTAGGTTCTGTAATCATTTATTTATTAATAAAATAAATCAAAGCACAGTGCACATCAAACATTAACAGAAACGTATTTCACAACCAGAGAGTAAGGCAAGAAGGCAGAATGGTGTAAAACAAACGTAACAATAAACCATACCAATATTTATAATAAAAAAAAAAAAAAAAAAATGTATTGAATGTATAATTCATAAAAAAATTAAATTATTAATTTTTATTATTAAAAAAAGGGGGTTAAAAAAAAAGTGTTTGTCGTATACGCCACGCAAAGACTTGACGTATAGCAACACAAAAAAAAGGGTATCTGTCAGTTGTTGGACACTCTAACCGTCAAACAAGCACGTAAAGAAAAACCTTTATAATTGGCCCGGACGACTACTTCATTAAGTGACAAAGAATAAGATTTAGCACTGAATTGAGGTTTAAAATACAATATAGTTTTAATACCCTTTTTGTAAATGTACCAAATTCTCATATATTCGCATAAGTACGTAAAGTAAAAAAATTAATACGAACACCTTTAATAATTATACTTAAAACCTTTTAATTAAAAACGATGAAACAAAAAATATTTATTAATTCAAAAAAAAAAAAAAAAAAAAAAAAGAATAACCGACTACTTTGCTCGTAAAACGGGCTGCGTTCCGTCCTTCACATCGATTGCAGTAGAACGAACGACATCACGTCTTACGGGGAGGCGTTTTATTCTACTGCAATCTATCTGGTCAGCATTTCGTGAAGGTGGTGTGCGTTTGCTGACAATATATTAATTTTATGCTTATAATAATAATTAAATTAAATTAGGTGTTAGGTGATAATACAACAATGTTAAACGAAAATGTGTACGTAATTTTTTTTAAAAAAATATATATCAAAAAATGTTGTCGATTGATTAATTTGTAAAAAAAAAATAATGTTGTTAAAGATCATGTCAATTAGTTTTTTTTTTTTTATTGTATTTTTTTTAATGAAAATATTGTTTTAAAAAAAAAAAAATTATTTATTTATTTGTATGTACCTGTTTGAATGATAAATTTGTAAAAGGCAATATCTTTTAATTGTATCTTTATCATAATAATTATCATAATAATAATTTGATGATTGATGAAACATAAATTTAATATAAAATTGACATTTACTAATTTGTTATATTTATATAAATATAACATTATTAGCAAGTCAATTTTCGCGGACATTTGCAGTTTATATTATGTAAAATTTACGTAATTTATACAATCATTTTTAACGTTTTAAGTTAACTGCAAAGTTTATAAAACATAAATATTACAACTTTTTGCACAGTGGGTTATTTATGTTAAACTGTGAATTGAATGTAATATTTATCTAAGCCATACGAAATAATGATTGTCTTTAATTTTGGTTAACTTCATTTTTGAACTATTGGTTTTGACATACGCACTACAGGTTTTTTTTACACAAAGCCAACTCATATCTCCGAAAACCAGGGTTCTACTCACGTGATATTTAAAATAACGAAAAATTAAACAAAGTTTTTGTTTACTTGAAACAGTTTTATAAAATTCCATTTTATTATAGTAGTATATACTCACTATTCATGTACTGATGTAATTGACGGATAATTTTTATATAATATAATCGTTATCGATTGGGATTTTACAATTTCGATTAGCACAACAACGACAAAATATTATTATCTTTATCAATTTGGATATTGGTTTCGATTAGCTTGGGAAACGATCAAATATTATTTTAGATATAGTTACACGCCAATATTCTCAATAAATGGTAACGTTGTACGATTTTCACCGGATCTGAATCGGGTGCATATGGGCTATGATTTGGAGCGCAAATGGGCTACGATAAATGGGTTCGGGCGCAAATGGGTTTCGCCGCTACACGAGTTGGGTCACGGATTTTTATAGGTACTACACTAGTTGAGTCCCGGATTTTTATAGGTATTACACTAGTTGGATCTTGAATTATTTTAGGTATTACACAAGTTCCTGAATACTCTTTGGTAAGTACTATATTATACTAACATTTTCCTTTCCATTTTAACAGACTTAGAACTGTATATAATCTATTTAGACCACTGGTATGCTTAAAAATGTTTTTTATAGTTTTTTTTTTGTTTTCAGTTTCTTTTCAATTAAAATATAAATTATTAGAATTGTGTTGGTAAAAATATAAAAAAATTAAAAATCAAGTGTAAAAATACATATTATATAATATAATTACAGCCATGTAGGTAAATGAAAAAATATTGTTATATATGTTAAAATCATTATATAATATAAATAAAAATTAACGAAAAAAAAACTAAAAAACTTAAAAAAAAAAACTATAAAATTTTTTTTAACCATACTAGTAATATAAATAGATCATAGACAGTCCTAAGTCTGTTAAAATGGGAAAGAAAATGTTAGTATATTATAGTACTTACCAAAAAATACTCAGGAACTAGTGTATACCTATAAGAATCAGGGACCCAACTAGTGTAGTACCTATAAAAATTCGGGACCCAACTAGTGTAGTACCTAAAATAATTTGGGACCCAACTAGTGTAGTAATTTTAAATTCGGTACCCAATTCTGAAGCAGCCAAATATAGAAGATATCTTTAGTTGGTCAATAAAAAAATAAAAAAAAATTAAATTACATATTTAAGTGCTTTTTAGTATATATGAATAAATAAATATTAAAATATATTTAAATGTTTTAAATACATCATGTCTCAAACTCTGCTAATATCTGTAAACATATACTACGCCACCCTCCCTCTAAAGTTATATCCACTCCACTGGTTTAAAATTTAATTGAACCATTTATATTATTTATAAATTATAACTTAACTATTGTGTATCACAACATTTACTACGTATTCATATTTTAATTTATATGATATTTATAGCTTAAATTAAAATTTGTTTTAGAATTCGGTTTAATACTAAAACATCCACAAAAATATTTATAAAAAGTAGATTTTCATTATGTAAAATCAATATTGTACATACACATCATACAAGTACTAATAAATTTAAAATAGTTAATAAATTAAAAATGTATTTCATTAGGGATTAAAAAATTTAAAAAAATATGTTTACTACAAAATGTTTATAATTTATTATTTTTCGAATAGCATTATACATAAATAAATGACCTAAATAAAACAAAAATGTATTACATTTATAAAAAAATCTGGAAAACGAATTAATAAAATTAATTCTGTTTAATCAAATTAGAAACTATAGTTCAATAAATGCTAGTAATTTTTTTTTTAGTATTATCGAAAATCATAATATTTTTGTATACATAATATAATGAAATTGGTTTGTAATGTAGTTAGTCAGTTAATTATTGTTATTAAGATCGGCCTTTATTTTAAATGATAATAGTTAAAGTACTTCAACGATTTGTATATAATTGATAAATAAATAATTTACTTCATTAAATAGCTAATAATCAGTTATAATAATAAACTGTATTTATTACGTTTTTATGTCTACATTTTTATATAATACAATAATATGTATAAAAAAGTATTATGCGTTTTTATAAAATTTAATAATAAAAAAAAAAAAAATAATAAATAAATAAATAAATAATTAAATAAACAAAAAATAATATAAGTGTTTTCTTCAGACTGTTAGGATTAATCTGTTTTTGAAAAAATCAATATTTGTCCGATTCTTGAATTAAGCAATATAACTATATTAATTTCGTTGACTCCTAAAACCGCATACTTTTGATAAAATACAGAATAAAACCGCACATATTTAGTAGGTCAAAACCGCACTTTTGATTTCGACCCCAAAAAGGTTATACTTACTTAGGTTAGGTATACTAAATAATTTATAATTTATTCAAAAAAAAAAAAAAATAATAATGCATGTACGAGTATTCTAAAATGTAGAAAAATTACCGACATTTTTCAAAAATTCATACGATCTCCGTCGATTAAAAATTCTTCCTGCCATTTAAACAATTACTCTTAAATTAAAAATCGAAATATTAAAACGTGTTAGCATGATTATTGTAGTATATCTTATAATCTTATCTTATTAATTACTTAGCACTATAAATAGTGTGCAGTTTTAACCACTATAAGTTTGAAGTATTTTGTTATACAATGACCGATAAAGTGTGCGATTTTCGAATGCATCCTTTCATTTCTACTTTTAAAACATAATTTCATTTCATTAAAAACAAATTTAATTAGAAATAAAAATATTGACTAATCACATGATTTTTTTAAAATGTTATAAAATTTAAAATCATGAAATAGTTTATAAGGTGTAATAATATGATTACAACAATTAAAATTTTCATAAGCATTTAGTAAACTTTTTCAACAATTTTCTTTTTATAAGTTTTTTAATGCTTGTCCATATAATCCACACAATAATATCATGGATCATGTGAATACATTTGATAACAATAATCAATGGTTATTTTGAATCAGATAAAATACTATTTACAAGATAGAGGAATAGAGGAAATATTAAAATAAATATTAAAGGATTTTTGGATAGAGAATCAGTGAGAAGGAGCATCAGATAGAAATGGAACAGGGTCACGTGGAACTGAAATTTTATAGCATTTGTACTATATTCTAATCGTGAATTATATATTAGCTACAAGTATGAATGAACAAAGTTAACAATAATATAATTGAGATGTAGGTATATACAAATATCCGGCTCACGGAATGACGTCATTGAAAAATTGTATGCTGATTTCGGATGTAGTTTTAGAACACGTAAACTATCATCGAGTTATATAACATAACTGATGGGTGGTTTCAATGTTTGGGCGAACAATTAAAAAAGGATGATATAACATGATAAATTGGTTAAATCTTGGTATAAGTTTTTTTACAAAAATAGTTAAAACATGTTTTCTTGATGCACAGCTGTTTTATAACTTGCAGCAGTATTACAGTTATTATAATTTAACAAAATTCAAAAATGTATTGAAACAGATAGAAAATTATCGGCAAAAAACATGTGCACAACGTATCTTTTTTATTATAGCTGACGACGCCCAGGATGGTGGTTACATAATAGTGTCTTGATGTGCACTCCGTATCTAATCAGTTATATGTTTTACAGCCAAGCTATTAGCAACTTGGATGTTTCTGCATAATGCGTATATAGGTTTAAAATACAAAATAAAATTATAACTGATGTAATCGCCTAATTTTTGTTAGTAATATATTTTGTTATTCATCATTTAATGGACAAAACTGATGTTTTTGTTGGCTGTAATTTGTAAATGCATAATAAGATAAATTTACATTATAATTACAATAATAATATAATATTAATTCAGATTTATATGAGATTGATGAATAAGATAATATGAATTTTACTAAAATGCAGAATAATTTTGTTTTCTTAAAATATTCTCATCACATATATATAATATATTTTTAATGTTTGAGATAAAAAAATAATTTTTTTTTTTTGTTAACGGGCGTTATACAATATGATTGTATATTAATGATTTATAAATAATAAATTTGTGAAGTACGATGAATATAATAATTTATCATTGGAATTTACAAATATGTGTTCTACAATTTATGCGAAAAATTTTACGAAAAATTATGTTTAGTTGTAAATAACTAATGAAAATAAATAGGAGAAAAAAATGTATATAAATATATGCCGAAAAATATGCAATATAATGTACCTAATATTATAAATATAAAATACTTCAGTTTTTAAATATCAAAAAAAATATTAATTACCTTAAAATGTCTTAATAAATTTCAATAAATATCGAATGACTTAAATATTTTTAAAAAATAAAATATGTGATTTATATAATTTAACAATATTTATTGCAACATATTTTTTTCCATCAAGTACATCAAATATATATTTTAAATAATTGTTGTTCAGTATTTGTTTATTTTACTCAAGGTGTAATATGATGTTCATCAAATTAATTATTATTTCTTTCTTACATATAATATTCATTTGTAAATGTTTGTAGTGTTTTGAATTATTTTGTGATTTTAATATAAACGTATTCAATTGATAAACTTTATATAGAAACGTATACTATGGTGTAATAAATCCAACTTTGTAAAGTAGACCACATCAATTTAATAATTAGTCATATCGTATAATTATTTCAAAACGATAATAAGTAAATTATAGAACAAAATAAAATAATACAGTAATAATATAAGTAATATTAACAACGTAACAAAAAGTATTTGACAAGGACAAATTTCTTTTTATGTATAAACAAATAATACAATTATATGACTATAATATAAATACTAATTTGATTTGATAAGTTATAAGTTGTGTAATCTTATAACTTTTATTTGTTGTTATTAATTGAACCCGTGGAAATTTTGATCGTTTTGTGAATTGGGTAACAATAGATACAAAAAAAATTTAGAAAATATCGGTATGCTGGAGACACGTATACTGTAGTTGTATTATGAATTAGTTACATTTTCGGATAATCATCCAAAAACTGATCATTGAGACATTAATTAATTAATGTTTTACCAAAATTGATTGAAAAATTCGATCCAAAAGATATTTTTAACACTGATGAAACAGGTTTATTTTTTAAATGTTTACCTAACAAAACGTTAAAATTTAAAAATGATAAATGTTTCGGTGGTAAACATAGTCAAGAGCGAGTTACTATGATGGTGTGTTCTAATATGACTGAAGTAGAAAAACTATATTATGATTTTTTATATAACTCACTAATTATTTTTTTTTAAATTATAAGATTAAAAAATAAATTAAACTGTAATATGATATTTTATGTTGTTTTTTACATAACACATACAACATTTAAGTATAGGTATAAATACATTCATACACACATAATTAAATTGAAAAAAAAGTTTAAAAAAAAATTTGTAATTCTATTTTTTACGAATTTCTCCATATTACGAATTTTTTTTGTTGCTTATTCGACTTTGTTATATGGAAGTTTTACCGTATTTGGAAAATGATATCTATATTTAGCCATAGTACAAAGTACAAAGTAAATCGTTATCGATACGACGAAAGCGTAATATTTTTCCGAGTAGGATTCTTACAATAAATAATAATATAAATATTTATTATCTCTATAGAATTGTTTAAAATTTGAAGAAAAACAGTATTTTTTTTAAAAAATCCTGATTTAAAAAAAAAACTAAAATTTCGCCCCTCTCTGGGGATCTAAAGGCTAATACTTATATCCAGGGCCCCGCAATACCAAGCACCGGCACTGTACATATATAACAAAATATTCGTTGGTAAGTATAAAGAATTTAGTATATTATACTTATTTGAATCTACTAGAGGCGTTATTTCAACTTTTGAAAGGGTAGGGCAACTGATTAAATTTGCCAATTTCATAATATTTAAAAAATTATGGTTACCTATATATTTAAATATTTATGGACGATAGGCTATCAATAAAATATTTTTTCGGAACAAAACATGTAAGGATTAGTAATGAATAATAATGTCATGATGATAAACAAAGAACGTGAAACGTTTCAATTTACCCAATTAAATAATAACATTGAAGATAGTAATTAATTAATTTACTTATACTATAGGCTAAAAGTCACCTATCAATAGGTTTAATGGAATAATAATATAAATCTAAAGTAGTATAGATTTGTAGGTTCTGAGTCTATTTTTTCAACATCCTATTTATAGGTTCTGAGTCCATTTTTTCAACATCCTATTTGTAGGTTCTGAGTCCGTTTTTATTATTTATTGTTTATTGCTTATTAATTATAAACGCCCTTTCGGACAAAGAGTGTACATTGGTGATACAGTATATACATAGACAATTTATAGTAATTAGAACATAAATATATAAAACATAGAATACATAGAATATAATAAGATAATAAATTCAAAATTGTATGCACATATAATTTAATTAATTCATCCGAAATCTAGACTTGAAGAACGAAGTTTAGTTTCATTATCATAATTGAAATCAAAATTACTACTGTTACATTTTCTTAAAATGCGACTTAAAGGCTCATTGAAACTGTACGATTGAGAATGAAAAGGAACGAGCATTGAAAACGAGAACACGCTAGTTCATTTTTTTGAGTATTTGAGGACAACTTATTTTATTATTTAATAATTTATATATAGATGATGTGTCATTGAATTTACGTCTAGACGTAAGATAATTAAAATTTAGTTCACGTTTTAAGTTGTCAATCGAAATGTTTAAATCAAACTTATGTGACAAGTATTTTAAAAAATTATATTGAACATTATTCAAACGTTGAATTAGGATATTTTGATAGGAGCTCCAAATTATTGATCCGTATTCAATGCCTGAACGAACAAATGCGCAATACAAAGTTTTTAGACAAATAATATTATTAAAATCACAATACTGCCGTCTAACAAATCCCAGCATACGCATGGCTTTTGAATATATAAAAGTTATGTGTTCATTAAATGAGAGATCATCAGAGAGTATAATACCAAGATCTTTAATAGAAAAAACTAATTTAATTGTATGTCTAACTAAGGTATAGTTATAAATTAGAGGGTTTTTACGTCTGGAAAATGATATTACAGCGCATTTATCAATATTTATTTTTAATTTATTTGTGGTACACCAATTTGAAAATAGTATAAAATCTAACTGTAGTTTATCTTGGTTATTAACAGAGCTAACATTGATATTATTTTCAAGTCATTGGTAAATAGCGAAAATGTACAAAAGTTGAATATATGTTTAACATCGTTTATAAATAATAAGAATAGCAATGGTGACAAGTGTCCTCCTTGTGGGACATCTGAAGGTGTAGTGAAAGGAGACGAAATTTTACCTGAAACTATTACTTGTTGCGTCCTCCCAGTTAAATAGGATCTCAATCAAGATAATAACTGGCCACTAATACCAAAAAGACTAAGCTTTTTAATTAAAATGTGGTCAACTGAGTCGAATGCCTTACTAAGGTCTATATAGATGGCGTCTACTTGTCCTTTGTTTCCAACGATATTAAGTACTTCTGTATTGTATATTAATAAATTAGTGGATGTCGATTTTTGAGACCGAAAACCGTGTTGTTCATCTATTAATATTCCATCAAATAATTTATATAGTTTAGGTTCTAGTAATTTTTCAAAAAGTTTTGATACTGCACTTAATTTAGATTTTGGACGATAATTAGTCACAGAAGCCCGATTGTTTGATTTAAAAATTGGTAACACAAAACTTGATTTCCAGGTATGTGGGAAAACGCCATCAGATAGAGACTTGTTAAAAAGCAAATATAGGGGATAAGCTAGTGCGTAATGACATTGAAATAAAATAATTGGAGGCAGTTGATCGGGACCCTATGTCTTATCTACATTTAAGTTACTAAGACCTTCGAATACCTCTGCTTATGAAATATTTAAAAAAGATAAATTTAAATGTGAATTTTGGTTTATGTTTGTTTGATGGAATGCAGTTGTAGAATTTGGTGATATATAAACCGAGGAAAAGTAATTTGCAAAAGCATTACATATATCTTCACTATTGTCGTAACGTTCATCATTAAAATTCATAACTGAGGGTAGCTTGTTATTGTTTCTTTTGTTTTTTATATAGTTCCAAAAGCCTCGAGGATTGGTAGATAGATTTTTTTGTACATTAGATAAATATAGATAACGGTAACGTTTAGAAAAGTATTTACACTTCGAGCGTAATTTAGAAAATTTCATGTAAGATGTTTGACTGGGATTATTTTTTTATTCTGCGTGTGCTTTGCATTTTTATTTTATTAACGTACGTAAATTACTATCAAACCAAGAAAGATAGTTGTATGTGAAACACTTTACTACTGGTACATATAAATTTAAAATTCTATTTACAATTGCGTAAAAGTTTGTAACCGCTGTATCGACATTCATACAGGAAAATTGATTACACCAATTAATTTTATTTAAATCGATTGATATTTTATCGAAATTAGATTTGTTAAAATTGCGATGAGCTTGTGTTGGAATTTACGCATTATTCAATTTATAAAATTCGTACATAATATTTAGAGGTGGGTGAGGTTTATCTACTATAACTAAGGGACTCGAACACAACTCAACAGATATTAAATTTAAATTTGTGAAGACCAAATCAAGTATATTGTCGTAAGAATTCCGTATACAATTATACTGCGATAAATTGTGAATGGAAAAACAATCAAAAATTATATCGATAGATGTAGAGCGGTGGCCATTTACAGTTAAATCATGTTTATTAACATTTCCCACAATTTTGTTATTAAAACGAAAACATTTAGACGACGGGTTTTTTTTTTTTTTTGTGTCACGTAATTTATTTAAAGGTACGTATTTATTATATTATATTGATTAGAATAAAAAGATTCATATTTTGAGATTTATAATACATATAATACTTTGGGTTAAGGTTCTTTTTTTAAATATTAAATTTAAAATGGATGTGTGGGACACTATGAGACGGGGCACAATGAGACACGGTTGTTTTTGTCTTATTGTGCCCCATTAATATTTTGCTGAAAATATTTAATACTTAAGTTAAATTTTATTGAAATAGTATTATTTAATTTGTGTTTTTTTAGGATTATTCATGGTACGAAACAGGGTGAGAAAAACCACAAATGGTACATTTAGTGTAGAAGATATGGAAGAAGCAGTTAGTTTACTTATAAATCAAAAATATTCATTAGAGATGCTGCTAAATTAAAAAACTTAAAGTTTCAAACTGTACATAGGTAATTTCTATTAATTATGTTATACCTAACTGAATATTTTTTTAATGCCGACTTAGTAGGTACTTATTATTTTTTAAATTAGGTATGTGAATAAAAAAAAAATAAAAATATTGATGCTATTATGAAACCAAACTACAACTGTCGTCAAGTTATTCCTGCAGAATTAGAACTTATGCTAGTAAAGTATTTGGTCAACTGTGTTAAGATATGCTATGGCGTTGGTTATGTTGAATGCTGTAAGTTTGCATATGAACTTTCTATAAAAAATAATTTGAGTGTACCTGATACTTGGAATAAAAATAAAATGGCAGAGATTGAATGGATGCGAAGCTTTATGAATAGAAACAGTGACTTGGTCAGTTTACGCAAACCAGAAAGTTGTATTTTGTCTAGGGCCACTTCATTCAATAAACATAATGTTTCAATTTTTTTCAAGACTGAAAATATTATTTTAAAAGGTTTTTAATTATATTGTTTATATATTGTTTTTTTTAATTTATAATGTATCAAACTTTTCCAAGACTGAAAATATTATATAAAAAGGTTTTTAAATACATTGCTTAAGTTTTGTTATTTATCTAAAATTTATCAAGCATTTTCAAGATTGAAAACATTTTAATATTACATAATAAAGTTTTTATAATCATGTGGTATTATGTTTTGTTTTCTTATTTAAAATATATTTACACAATTTTCAAGACTGAAAATATAATAATATTATAAAAAGAGGTTTTAAACTATCATA
Source organism: Sipha flava (assembly GCF_003268045.1). Classification (NCBI taxonomy): domain Eukaryota; kingdom Metazoa; phylum Arthropoda; class Insecta; order Hemiptera; family Aphididae; genus Sipha; species Sipha flava. The sequence continues at coordinate 282,543 of NW_020272949.1, read as the reverse complement.
TTTTTATATCACGTCTTCTTTTTCTATTTAATAAGTTATTTTTTCAGTGTAGCCCACTCTAAGTCTTAATGTGCTCTATCACTGGGGTACATTGAGACATATTGAATTTTTTTGAAAAATGATCATAAAAAACAAATTTAAAAAACTACATAGAAAACAACATTATACTAAAATATACATTAGTTTAGGAACAAAATAAAACAAGAACTGTTTTTATATAATTAAAACTGAATGAGATATGTCCGTTTGGAAATTGAGTGTCTCATTGTGCCCCCCTATCCCCTACTACATATATATATTTTTTTTTTACAATTTAATTTATTATATAGGTAAGTTGTTTTCACAAATTAATTAATTTAAATATTTTTTATTATTTTTATAGAATACTGATAGAACTAAAAAAAATGTATGAGTCAATTTTAAAAATGCTGCCCCTACTAAAATACCGCTCTAGGCAGGTGCTTAGCTCACCTATACCTTGAGCCGGCCATGGGCATATAGTTAAATAACAAAATGAATCTGAGTTTATATATATTATCTTATGATAATAGTTCAAACATTTTTAAATTGCTCAAATTTTTATTCTTCCACACTATCATCTAATTTAGGAACTTTTATTGTTGACACTAGATTATTGTCTGATGAATTTGTAATAAGTGTTACAGATGTAAAATATAAATGTTATTTTATACCTATATCATATAAAAAGGCAATTGTAACAACAATAGTTCATTGTATATGAAAATTGTTAAAATTCGGTATCTGTTTTATTTATTCTTCTTCTTCTCAGCTTACCGGTCCATTGAGGACCATTGCTGCCTTCAAGAGGTCTCGCCATCTATCCCTGTTGTACGTCAGCTCAAAAGTTACATTTTGGCCTATCTCTTTCAAGTCTCTGGATATCACATCTATCCACCGGGTTCTTGGTCTTCCTAGGGGCCTTGTTTTGTTAATTTTTCCAACAAGTACTTTTTTTATTAGTTGTCCATCTGCTCTCTAAGTGTGTCCAAACCGCTCTTGTCGTTTGTTTCTCATAAACGCTAAGATATTTGGTCTTTTGTACAATTTCTGTAATTCATCGTTTGTTCTTCTTTCGTAGGTATTGGTTTCTTGGTTGAAGCGTGATCCATAGATATTCCGGAGTACTTTTCTCTCAAATATTATTAATTTCCTTTCATCGCCTTTTGTTATGGACCATGTCTCGCAAGCATAAGTTACAATTGGGCACAGGTAGCTATGATATAGAAGAATTTTTGATGTTCTTGAAAGTAATTTTGATTTTAGTATTTTGACTAAGCTGTAATTATATATATTTCCACACATAATTCTTTCATTCACTTCCTGGTGCATATTATTATTATTATTATTATTATTGACATTTACTCCAAGGTATTTAAAATTATCTACTGCTTCGAATTTCATGTTACTAATTAAAAGATCGTTTGTATTTTGATTATTTCTTGATATCATCATATACTTAGTTTTATTTTCATTTATACATAGGCTCATAGACTTACTTGCCTTAACTAGTTTCTCGGTTGTTTGAACAATTTCTTTTTTCGTCTTCCCTAATACTACAGTATCATCTGCATAAGCTAGAATTACATTATTAAAATATTTATATATATATATATATATATTAAAATAACCATGTTACGTTTCCAAGAACATGTTATATTATAGAAATGACGTCTATAAATAATATTTATTATTAATATAATTTTTTTATTTCTGAAAGCCTTTATTACAAAGTTATCATGACCATTAATTTCTTCAGAATAGAGTATATTATATGTGCTATTATTGTGCTTTTTTTTTTTAATAAAATAAGCAGAAAGTAAATGACGTACTAGAAACGTACAATAAACGAATTATTGTATTAATTCAAAAATGTATAAAAGTTTATCGACAAGTTTCGTATTGCAAAATATTTATTGTGAAAACATAATTTTCTAGAAACATTTACGTATGTAATATTACAATATATTCTTTACAAAATAATTATTACATCACGAATAATTTTAATTGTTTATTACATTAAAAAAAATAATAATATAAATAATTTTAAATAAACTAATTGTATTTATTACAATAGTAACATAATTATCGATCATCAGTGTTCTCAGAAATATTATAATATGTTATAGCTGTTTATCACATTAAAAATTATTTGAAATAAATTCATTGCAGTCATCACAGTCTGTAAATACTAGTCGTTCATAACTGATCAGTGACATAAGAGACTATAGTGAAAACAAAAATATATGGACTACAGCATAATGAAATATATATATAAAAGAAAATTCAGTAAATAGCTGTTATTCATGTAAGTATACAAGTACAAATATAATTTATAAAAATGTATTAGTTTACTTATATTTTCAGGTTGTATATTAATCGATAATAGTATATTAAATAAAAAAAAAAAAAATGAAAAACTAGGTGAACTATATGTATACAAAATTTAGTTATTAGTAAATTATGTAAGCAAAATATTATTTACAAAAATTATGTAACTATCTATATTTTTTAAATCATGGAAAAATCTAATACTAAAATAATAATAATTGATTTAAAATTTACAAAATATAAGCGAAATAATGTAGTACTAATTTCAGCAACTATAACACAAACTCATATAAAATCAAATATTCAACGTATGAGAGGTCAACCTTTAATAATATCGATTGATGGTAAAATAACATTCATGAATCATAACATATTTATAAACACGATACATTTTTTAAAAACAATTTTTAAAGAGAAACCAGACCAACTAAATGTAATACTAGACGAGCTATATCAAAGCATGGAAACCAAAATTTCGAATTTGACTAAAAGCTATTTAACTAACTATTTAAATTATAATAACCAAACCGTAGTGGATAAAAATATTCTTTTGAGACTAGATTTTAAAAATATAATGTTAAACATGACTGCTTATAATGTATATAATAACAATGTATTTTACTTAAAATTAGTCAATTTTTCAAATAATAAAATGATATCTAATTATAAATTAGGTTATATAAATAAAAATGGTTGATTCCTATCATTATCAGAAACTCATAACATAATTTGTAAAAAAAATCATCATATATTATTTTTACATGATGCTTTTAACGATGTAAAATTAACTAAATGTATTTTCAGGTATTTTTCGAAAACAGAAAAATATTATAATATTTTAAATAAAATTGAGTTAAGTTTAAATTAATCAAAACAATAGTTATAAAGATCATTTTTTTTTATTTTGTATTAAAACTTTATAAAATAAAAAAAAAATGTTAATAATATACATTATTTTGATACATAGTAAAAATTTGTTTATTTTTTCAGTAAAAATGAAAAGAAATGTTATTTCAAAAAGTACGCGTATGAATAAAATGAATGAAAACGGTTTTGTAGAGATTTAAGACATTTTCATGAACTTATGTCTTAAAAAATAATAATAAATTCATATACTTCAATTAATTTTTTAACTATAGTTTAAAAATACTAGATGATGAATTAAAATAAATTATTTTAAAATATCAATAAAATTCAATTTATATTTAGATTGTGTCTACATAAATGTTTTAACACAAGAAGAGCGAGATGTTTCTTTTAAAATCACAAATGTGTTAGGTTATACTTATTCAAATTTTCCTAATTTATTAAATAAAAGTTTCAATAAACTTATTGAAGAAGAAAGCAATTTTTAATGAAAGGGAGTGGTTGGAGCTTAAAATCGATTTACATATCACAATTAAGTATCAACAATGTTAATCCACTTATAAGTTCTACATGCATAAAACTATCTTATCATTTAGAAAACCAAAAAGCCATTATAATAAAAAATACTGATGAAAAATGTTTTAAATATTCAATTTTATCTGAATTCGACAATCGTTTAAATAAATGTAAGTTTAGTAAATATAATTTTAAAATTTTAGAAGAAGTGGTTTGATTTTCAATTGTATTGATTTTCCAACACCTGTAAAACAAATTAAAACATTTGAGCGTATAAATAATGTTACAGTAAACGTGTTTAGTTTAAGTGATAAGAGTTTAATTTTTCCACTTTATATGAATAAAAATTAAAGTAATAATCATTTTGATTTATTTTTGTTTAATAATAATCAAACATCACACTATTGTTACATTAAGAATTTTTCTAGACTTATTCGTAGTCAAAGAAGTAAGCATGAATCTACATTAACTATGTGTAAAAGATGTTTTACAATTTTTAGTGATAAATCGTGTAAAAACAAATTATGGAGTATTAAAATGGTTTAAAAGAACATAAAAAAACATGTGGGAAATATAAGCTCGTAAGATCTGTTATGTTTGAAAACGGTGTTGATGATTTTATATATTTTAAAAACTATAAAAGATCGATTAAAATACCTATAGTAATTTACGCTTATTTCGAATGTTTTTTAAAACCTGTGTCATGAAAAAAACTTAAAAATAAAACCAGAACATGTATAAAATACGAACATAAGCTGATGAACAACGCATTTTATGTGGAAATTGATTATTCGACTATATCTAAATATTTATTTATAAATTCCAACTTAACTTCATATTTATAGAGATGAGAATCCGGCAAAATATTTTATGAAAACAATGATAAATATAGGCACAATAGTTTTAAATCTTTACTAAATAAATATACCTATTAAAGAATTAACAAAAAAAAAATTAACTTAAATAAAAAATGCTGAAAGGTGTGAATGTTGTTTAAAATCGTTTAAAAATATAAATTAATTAAAGTTAGAGATCATAACCATTTTACAGGAGATTTCAGATCTGTGCTTTGTTTAAGTTGTAATTTTGAATTAAGTAATTTACCATATTTACTTTATTTATAATTCCAAAATTCAGCATATGACAGTCATTTTATAATCCAAGAACTTGGCTGTAACGAAAAAGATATTTATGTAATACCAAATTCGAATGAAAAATAATTATCATTTAGGTAGTAAAAAAATTGATTTTAAATTTAGTATAAAATGTATAGATACATATTGTTTTATGTCAGATTCTTTAAGCTCTTTAACGAAAAATTTATCTGAAGATCAAACGAAATTTAGAGAAACTCTAAAAATATTTTCTATATTGAATCTAGATTTAGTTACACGTAAAGGTATATTTCCTTATGAATATATTGATAATGTACGTAAGTTAAACGACACGTGTTTACCCGTGAAACATGCATTTTATAATTCATTGATTGATAACAATATAAGTGATGAAGATTATTTGCATGCTTAAAAAGTTGGAAAAAGATTTAATTTAAAAACACTTGGTGAATATAGTGATTTATATTTAGCGACAGATGTATGTCTTCTTACTGATGTTTTTGAAAAAAAACATATCTTTGTTTAATAACGTTTAAATTGGATCCGTCTTATTTTATGACCGCTCCAGGATTTTATTTTGAATGCATGTTAAAGCTTATTAAGGTTAAACTAGAATGGTTAAAAGATTATAACATGCAATTGATGTTGGAACAAAGAATACGTGGGGGATTTTTTATTCAGTTAAAATACATGTAACCGCTAATATAACTAACATAAAAAATCTAATTTATAATAAAAGTAAACCTATTACATGGTTAACTTATCTAGATTATGTAAATTTATACGGAAAGTCTATGTTGTCTAGTTTACCCTATAAAAATTTTGAATGGTTTAACGATTTAACAATAGATGTAACAAATATTGGAAATGATGCTGAGTAGGTATGGGTACATTTTGGAAGTAGACATTGATTATCTTGAAAAATTACATAAACTTCATAACGATTTTCCATTTTTACCGGAAAAAAAATTTTCACCCAATTTGAGAGTAAAAAAACTTCTTACAACTTTAGAACCAAAATATAATTACATTTTACATTATAGAAATTTAAAACAGGCTATTGCTAATGAGATAGTTGTAACAAAAGTTCATAGAATTCTACGTTTTTCCCAATCTAAATGGATGGCACCATTTATTGAATTATGTACTGATATGAGGATTAATTCACAAAAATTTTAATTTTGGAAGTTACTAGTAAATAGCGTAATTGGGAAATATATAGAAAATGTAAGAAATCAAATGTCGATGACCATGTTTCTAATGAGAAAAAGACTTATTGCTTAACGAAGAAAGCTAATTTCAAAGATAAAACAATATACTCTAAACAATTAATGTCAATTCATATGTTTAAAGAATAAATTAAATTTGATAAGCCAATATACGTAGGATTTAGCATTTTAGATATTTTAAAAACGATTATGTATGATTTTTATTACAGTACAATGAAACATTTGTATGAAAAGAGGATTAATATTGTGTATTCAGATATTGATTCACTAGATTACGAAATAAAAACACATAATTTTTTCAATGACAAAATATAAATTATTTTCTTATTTTGATACCTCTAATTATTCTAAAAGCCATTATTACTATAATAATACTAAAAAAAATAAACCAGGATTTTTTAAGAATGAAATTGAAGTTCAAATTTCATTGGAATTTATAACGTTACGTCCTAAGTTATATGCTTACAGAGTGAATGAAAAAGAAGTTAAAAGAGCTAAAAGTGCAAAAAAATATGTAGTTAAAAAAAATATTAAATTCAAAGAATATTTTGATATATTAAATATATAATATATTAAAAATCAAATAAGTTCAAATGAAATTGGATATAAAATTATAAATTCCATACAGTCTAATAATCATTTTGTTTATTCTAAATCGATTACTAAACTTGCTCTTAACGCTAATGATGATAAAATAATTATAATGTTTGATGAAATAAATACTTTCGCATATAGTCATTATAAATTATAATATGGCTAAATGTATTAGATTTTTCTATCATTTTATTTGTCTGATAATTTGTAAATTATGTAAATTACTTAAAGTGAATATGGATTCATATGGAAATCATTTTTTAACACAAATAGGTAACTGTTGCAGAAAACTATGACGATCAATTTGATAATGAATACAATATTACCTTATTCAAAAAAGGTAGGGAATTAATAATATTAAAAAAAGCCTTAAGAGAAGAAAGTACAATAAAATTCTTTATTAAAAACTATTTAATAACTGACAAAAATCATACCATACGTGTTCAACCTCCGATCGTCGAACACGTGTATATCGCGAGCGCGTCTTTATTAAGCTTCCGTTAGCATATCCATATCTCCTCTGCATACAGGTAATATGAACATTATTTGACGGTAAAACTCCAGTATGTCTGCCAATGCCCCCAAAGGGCACTCACCTAGGCTAAAACCTGCAAACGTAGGTTTAACGGTTAAAAATCCTCAAAAAAATAACACACACCTTTAATTAAGTTGAACCAAAAAAATATATCACCAACGAAACTCAATATGACAAACTCAAAATCACAATCAAGCCCGAGTACATCATTAGTAAGTGATAACGTGGTCGCTAATCGCAATACCGACGTCGTCCTATCTGCTTCGCATAATATCTCGTCCACTAATGAATCCATTAGAAACATCAATAACAACCACACCGTATTCAATTATCCACCGGTTATTCACACTGCATCAAATAGCCCATACAATCTAAATAATTCACAACACAATAAAAGCAATACCACATTCGCAACAATCACCACAAACAATAAAACACCGTCGAGAGACCAGGCAATAGTCTTCTACTCCATTTATGGCATCCCCCAAAAAGAATATGTGTTAGCAATTGGGAAAATAGTCTCCCCCAGAAATATCACATTCGTATCAACAATTTCTAACAATCGGTTCTGCATTTTCCTATCAAGTAAACAAATTTTAGACAACTTAATAGATACACACCCATCCATAACTATAAACAATCAAGAGCTTCAAATTCGTAGACTCAACAACCCAGCCAAAAGGATATTAATATCTAACGTCAGCCCCTCTATCAACTACCAAAGCTTACTGGAACAACTTAAAATACTCAACATCACCCCTGTCTCTCAGATAAACCACCTCAAAGCTGGAATATTCGCAGAAGGATATGACCACATTTTTAGTTTTCGCCGACAGATGTACATAAAATACGACGACATTCCAAAAATCCCAAGCTCACTATTAATCAATTCAAACGATTCACAATTTCGTATTTTTTTCACGGACGACAAAATAACATGTTTCATCTGCAAATCGACGGGACACACTTCCTCGACGTGCAAAAAAACAATTCCAAACAGCATGGAAACCTCTTTCATTCCACACCAGACATATTCAACCGAGATCAATCCCACGCCAGTAAACCATAAATTCGAACAAATTGAAAACTCCCAACCACCCAACAATTCTTCAATGCTCATCATCACAGACGAAAATCCGCCAAATTGGAACAATGACACCGAATACTCAGCTCACAAACGCCATGCCCCACCAATAACTACCTCCTCAGCTCCCACCAGCCCATTATACACAACTTCTCTAGGGCAAATTCTTCTAAAGTCAAAAAAACAACACAAAAAAATCAAAACAACCGATTAAACCATTACATCTGCTGAATACACTCCAACCAATCAAGTAGCAATTTTTACTCTACCAGAAGCTATGAATAAAAAGGAAATATAAATAACAGGAAATAACATATTTGACTTACTCAAAAAAATCAGAACCTCCTTACCACTAAAGCAAAAAACAATATAACTCGGATTACATCAAAACTCTATAAAGCAATAGAAAATGAAGTTTTCATTAAAGCTTCATCAAATGATTTGGACACTTACTGATACTTACTTATTCATGCACACAACACACAACATACTATCATCAAAAAAAAAAGTCAGTACAATACAACCAAACAAGATCCTATATCACGTCATAACAAAAATGGTTAATATTTTACAATGGAACCTTAATGGTTTCTTCAAAAAACAAGAAGAGCTAGAACTCATCATCCAAAAACACGATCCCCAAATTATATGCCTCCAAGAAACAAACTTCAAAGACAACTACACCACACATCTCAAAAACTACGTAAGATACAGTAAAAACAGAAGAATAGCAGATAGAGCCAGCGGAAGAGTCACAATATACTCAAAATCGAACATCTCAACCAAAGAATTAAAAATAAACAGTAACCTCAAAACATTAGCTGTATCCATTCAACACAACGAAACATTCACTTTATGCAACATTTACCTACCAAATCAAACTGATTTTTCGTTATCAGTAGGGCTCGGAAGTTGTTGCATTTGCATGATTTTTTTGAACCATTAGATTTATTGCTAAGTAAGCTAGAAATTCATTCCAAGACACTACGAAAAACATATCAAAAGTTTTTAGTGCATATTTTTGCATATTTAGTGATTTTTAGATTTTAGAGCATATTTCTTAATTTTACAATTTTTCAAAGCATATTTTATAATTTATGGAGATTAGGAGATTCAACATGAAAATTTGTAAATAAAAAAATAAATACATTCATATTCAGAGACCTTACTAGATATTCTTATATCGTATTATTCAAATTTTCTTTTGACATTAAAAACTGTTTTTCCCCTATCGGTTAATATAATATAATATTAATATACGAGGTCTGTTCAAAAAGTACCAGGATTTTATTTTTAATAATTACAAAAATGAAGTTACATATTATTTAAAAACATCGCCTTCAAAATACTCTCCTCCAGACGATATGCAGTGGTTCCAGCGATCTTGCCATTTTTCGAAAGTCCTTTGGAACTGTTCTAAAGTTATAGCTTTGAGTTCTGTTGCCGTATTCGCTTTAATTTCCTCTACATCTTGAAATCGTTGTCCTTTAAGCGCAGATTTTAATCTCGGAAGAAAAAAATCGCATGGGGCTAGATCAGGAGAATAGGGAGGGTGCGGTACCACAGGTATTTTTTTTTCAGCCAAAAATTCACGAATTGACAACGCTGAATGTGCTGGCGCATTGTCGTGATGAAGAAACCAGGTTCCACTTCGCCATTTTTCTGGGCGCTTTTTGCGGATTCTCTCTCGCAAACGTATTAATACATCTTTATAGAATACCTGATTGACTGTTTGTCCATGGGGCACAAATTCATAATAAACAATACCTTCAATATCAAAAAAAACAATCAGCATTGTCTTGACATTCGATCTCACTTGGCGAGTTTTTTTGGTCGAGGGGAAAATTTTGTTTTCCACTGAGATGACTGTAACTTTGTTTCTGGATCGTACCCATAAATCCATGTCTCATCCCCTGTGATGATGTTTTTAATGAAATTAATATCAGCAGATCGATTTTTAAGGTCTTTACAAATCGTTAAACGATTTTCCTTTTGTTCTGATGTCAACAACCGCGGAACGAATTTAGCAGCTACCCTTCTCATTTGTAAATTTTCTGTTAAAATTTCATGACAAGATCCAATTGAGATTCCTGCCTCATTTGCTAACTCACGAACAGTTAATCTGCGGTCATTTCGCACTTTTTCGTAAATGTTCGCCACAACATCATCGTTTCTGGATGTCGACGGTCTTCCAGAACGTGGATCATCTTCAGTTGACTGTCGACCATCCTTGAAACGTTTAAACCACTCGAAAATAACGGAGCGACTTAAAGAATCGTCCCAAAAAGCAGTTTTAATCATTGTGTACGTTTCAGTTGCATTTTTACCAAGTTTCAAGCAAAACTTGATGCACACACGTTGTTCGTTAATTTCGGACATGACGAAAACGGAGATCGAAACAAACTGACTAGATTTAACCACGTATAATATTAAACTGAGATAAGATAGCGACTTCGGGTTTTGTTCAAAATATTATCTAATACGTTGGGAATATATCTATTTATAATTTAAAACGTTATCATGTATAGATTAACCGCAATAACATTTGTCCTGGTACTTTTTGAACAGACCTCGTATATACATAAATTACAACTACAGATAGCTTTATCTAAAATAGAATATTATACAAATCTAAAATAGAAACAGCTGCTATCGAAGTACGACGATTTTCTATAAATACTTTTATAGGAAAATAACTCAATGATTATTGACTATTGTTAATGGCATTTATAGACCTACCGCTTAGATATTTTTGTCAGTTCCGGCTTATACGTCCGTATTATCTGTTGTAGTTAGTAGTCCTATGCGTCATTCTTGTTTCAATTACCTACTTATATTATTTTTATTTCATAATGCCGAAAACCAAACAATCTGCGAAAAATCGTTTGAATAGTTTTGTTTTGGAATATGGTACGGATATATTCAAAACCGACGGAAGTATTTTATTTTGTAAGTTATGTGAAGTGAAAGTTAACAGTGATCGAAAATTTGTGGTCACTCAACACGTTAACACTGAGAAACATAAACGAGCAATTATTAGAAAAAACGAAAAAAACACAAATTCTGAAATTCAACAGCTAGTAACTAATACTCCGAAAAAGTGTCTTTTTTCACATGATTTGTGTAAAGCATTATTGTCAGCAAACATATCACTTTAAAAAATAAGTAATCCTCAATTAAAATCATTTTTAGAAAAGTATACGTCAAGAGAAATTCCTAGTGACTCGACACTAGGCAAAACTTATGTCGACGACATATACGAAGAAACTATAAAAAATATAAGAGAACAAATTAAAGAAAATAAAATATGGGTGTCTATCGACGAAACAACAGACTCTGAAGGCAGATATGTAGCTAACGTTATAATAGGAACTTTAAATACTGACGCACAGGGAAAAACTTATTTGCTAACAACCGAAGTTTTGGAAAAAGCAAATAATTCAACGATGGTTAAACTTTTTGATCATTCAATGTTCGTCCTCTGGCCAAACGGAATTCGTCATTATGACGTCCTATTGTTTGTGACCGATGCCGCACCATACATGGTGAAAGCTGGGCGAATACTTCAATCACTGTACTCTAAAATGATACACTTAACATGTCTCGCACACGGTATCCATAGAGTAGCCGAAAGTATACGGGAAAAGTTTAAGAAAGTTGATAAACTTATTTCCAGGATTAAACAGGTGTTCTTAAAAGCGCCTTCACGTGTTTTAGTGTTTAAAAGTGAAGCACCAGCCATACCACTTCCACCAGAGCCAATACTAACTAGATGGGTACATGGATAATGGCAGCTTTCTATTACTGGAAATATTACAAGGATATACGTAGAGTATTACTAAGTATAAATTCTGAAGATGCAATTTCTGTTAAAGAAGCTCAACAGTTAATTCAAGATCCCAATATGGAAGCTAATTTAGTATACATACATTCAAATTTTGGATTTATACCGGAATATATTACGAAACTTGAAACACAATATATTTCACTATCCGAAGCATTATCTACAGTTAAATATGTCCAAAATAAATTAAACGACTGTGAGGGTGAAATTGGTGTTGCGGTATTTCAAAAATTCAATAATGTATTGGAGAAAAATTGTGGATTTAAAACGATACTTAATATTTCAAAAATATTAAGTGGACAAGAAAGTTCAATGGAAGGTCTTCCTGATGATTTGACCGGTGACGATATTACTTACTTCAAATATGCGCCGATTACGTCAACTGATGTTGAACGTAGTTTTTCAAGGTACAAAACTTTGCTCGTGGATAATCGGCGATCTTTCAATTTTGAAAACATTAAAAAAAGTTTAGTGGTCCAATGTAACACTTTGGAAGGTAAAAACAAAATTATATCCAATGCATTTTAATTATTAATTAAAATACTTTTTAATTAGGCATGTACCTGGTGGTTTTTCTAATTTAGTAATTTGTGTTATGTATTTCAGGTATATAAATATAACTCGACAGAAGTGCATTTTTTTACTCAAGGAACATTTTTAATTTTTAAAGCGATTTTTTTATTATTTTTTTGTTTAAATTATGATTAAAAAATATAAATAAAAATAACTTTTATTACTTTGCTTTTTTTTTATTAACAAATTTAAAAAAATATTTGTACTAATGAAAATGTTGTGTAAAATAATTAAATATAAGTGCGTATTTTTAGAGCATATTTGTACTTTTTTAAGCGCATAAGTGCATGCATATTTAGTACTTTTTAAGTGCATTGAGTTCCGAGCTCTAGTTATCAGAAATGGAAAAGATTATATGTCAACTCCCAAAGCCCTTCATAATATTAGGCGATTTCAACTCTCATAGTATAATTTGGGGCTAAAATTATCCTAGGAGGTAAAATGATTGAAAAACTCATACAGAATGAAGACCTTGTACTTTTAAATGACTCAACTCCCACTTATATAAACCTTGGGAATGGCAACCTTTCTTGTATAGATCTAAGTTTAAGTTCACCATCAATTGCACAGAAACTCGAATGGGAAGTACTTCCAGAAATCTATAAAAGTGACCACATCCCAATTAAGATCGAATTATCATCAAGACAAATAAAAAACAAATACTCAAATAAACAAAGATGGAATTTAAAAAATCTAAATTGGAATTTATTCTCCGACCTACTAGAAGAAGAAACAAAAAAAAAATACTTGACCACAACATCTACGATATAGAAAAAACTACTCAGACTTTTACAGACCTCATAACTGATAGCGCAAAAAAGACAATAGACACAACTAATCAAACAAAAAAACCCAGAGTGCCCTGGTGGAACGATAAAATAAAAGAAGCGTTATCCAAAAAAATAAAGCACTAATAAATTTCAAAAAAAATAAAACCCCCGAAAATTTTATCGAACTCAAAAGACTCAGAGCCAAAAGCAAGTATCTTATAAAAAACAGTAAGAAAGATTCATGGAATATATTCACATCCACCATTAATGGAAAAACGAACCCATCTGAAGTATGGAGAAAAATAAAATCATTAAAAGGCTTATCCCGAAATAACGACATATTTATAAAAACCTCCAGACCACCTTAACCAATCAAATAGTAGTAGCAGATACAATTGGAAACTTCTTTCATGAAAACTTTAGCGACAAACTATACGAAGAAAAATTTATAAAGGATATAAAGACCCCAATGAGAGCATTCAAATTAAGTCAACCATCGATCCAAACAACCCAGACCAGATAAACCTAAATCTCAAAATCTCTATGGATGAGCTAGAACTAACACTGAGAAAGTGCAAAAGTAAAAGTCCGGGCCCGGACACAATTCCTTATAGTTTCTTACATAATCAGGAGTATCAACAAAACAACATCTACTCAATATATACAACCACATATGGAAAAAGGGACAGATCCCCAAAGGGTGGAAAACTTTCAATATAATACCTATCTTAAAGCCAGGAAAAAATAAACACTCACCTGAAGGATATAGACCTTATATCTCTCCTAAACACCATGGCTAAAATCTTCGAAAAAATAGTTAACTCTCGTCTGATTTGGTTCCTGGACAAAACAAAAAACACTATCTAACCAGCAAAGTAGCTTCCGTAACCACAGATCCGCAATCGACAACCTCACTATCATCAAGTCAGAATTAAACAACGCACTCAACTCCAATCAGTACCTCGGTTTAATAAGCATAGACATCTCCAAAGACTACGATTCGGTATGGAGACACAGAGTGTTACAAATACTATCAAAAATACTGACAGACTGCAACATGTTCAACAACATCAAATGCTTTCTTAACTCAAGACAATTCTCAGTCTCACTCACAAATACTCAATCAAAAAAATACACCCAGCAAAATGGAATTCCTTAAGGTTCATCGTTATCGGTCACCCTCTTTCTTCTAGCAATAAATGACAAAACTAACACTATAAAATTTCCTGTCAAAGCCAATCTTTACGCATATGACTTTAATTTCTTGTGCAAAAGTTCGAATTTCAATACAGTACAACACTTCATACAGCAAACAAAATCGCAAAATGGTCAACATTAATCGGTTTCAAAATCTCTAGCCTAAAATCTTAATGCATTATATTTTCCAACAAGAAAGGTCAAAAACATCTCAACGTCCAACTAAATGACAACTTCATTCCGAACAAAAATACAATCAAAATTCTCGGAGTTTATTTCGACCAAAAAATCAACTGGATACAACACCTAAAACACCTCAAAATATCACTGACAAGAAGCATCAATATCACGAAAATGATAAGTCACACCACATGGGGAGGCGACGAAAATACTCTCATAAGAATCCACAGACACCTCATTAGAGCAAAAATGAACTACGGTGCACCAATTTACCAATCTACCAAACCTAACTACTATAAGATAGTAGACACAACCTTCAACACAAGCATAAGACTTGCTGTAGGAGCGTTACGTTCAAGTCCTATTGAAAGCATCCGAAATCTAGCTTTTGAACCTCCCCTGAGCTAAGAAAAATCGAAAGAAGCTTAATGTACGCTGCAAGCATCACCAGAAATCCAGACAACCCAGCAAACAAGCACATAGGGGATCTCACAGAGTACGCCAAAGATTATGAAGTAAATCTCAGTTCACTAATCAAAGTTTAACCATACACTTTCCCCCCATGGAACACCAACTTCGATATCAACCTAGAGTTAATAAAATTCAAGAAATAAAACAACTCTCCAATAATATATAAAAACCATCTAAACGAAATACTTCAGAGACACAAAAATGACAACCTATATTACATAGATACCTCCAAAACAGAAGAAGGAGTGGGAATAGCAATCATAAGAGAAAATCTATCATCTATTTTCAGACTCTCAGAAAGTTGCTCCATCTACACCGCAGAAGCCATAGCTATCCTAAAGACAGTGGATACTATACTAGATCACGGGCACCCCGACAGAAACAATATAATACTCTCAGACTCACTCAGCACACTCTTAAGTTTAAAAAATAAAAGAAACACAACCGACATAGCCAAGCTCATACAACAAAAAATAAGCCAGTCAACAAGCAGAGGTTCAAACATATCCCTAATCTGGATCCTAGGACACTACAGGGAATGAAAACGTAGACGCAGAATCCAAAAAAGCAACGAAATCACCAAACATTCCAAAATTAAACTTAAAAACATACGCGGATGTAAAAAACCGTATCCAAGACATTATCCTAAACAAATGGCAGGAACACTGGCTTAGACAACGCACAAAACTCAACGAAATTAAAAATACAATATATCCATGGCCCAACCCCAACCTCAAAAGAAGAGAAAAAATAGTCATCAATCGCCTCCGGATAGGCCACACAAGGCTAACCCACAAGTTTCTTATGACCAAAGAAGAACCTCCTCAATGCCCAACCTGCGGCGTCATCTTATTAGTTAAGCACCTTATAACCGAATGCCTTAAATACGAAGAAGACGCAAAAAAAATGAACATGTATATATATAAGTATATAACTCAGATTATTTTATATCTTTTGAAGTTATATAAGAGTGATGATCTGAACTAAAGCCTAACCATTTATTGAGTCTCATGTACACCTATCTATAACAATAGCCAGGTTGTCTACCCATTTCTTACACAAAAATATAAAATAATCATAAGCATAAATAAAAAACCAAATCTACATTTTGATTTAAGTTCTATAAAAATAAATATATACACAACAATATTAAAATAATTATTTTTATTTGAGTGATCTTGAATAAATTGTAAATTAAATATTAAAAAAAAAATTTAAAACGTCGTATTTATTGTATAATATGAATAGTATGTTCTTAAAAATAGTTTAATACAAGTAAAATATTTTATAAATAGGTCAGTAAAATGTTTAAAAACCAAACTTTCAACATTCTTAGCAATTCTGTTCAAACGTTTATGCGTGTATCGAATACGTTTGGATAACATTGAACTAGGTAAACATAGTGCAAAAATACATAAAGTTTTTAGAGAGTATAGTGAAAAAAAAAAACGTAATAAAACCATACTTAAAAAATCATGTAATTACTGCAATTGGACAACAGTAAAAAATACAACTCGTTAACTAAACCATATTTTAGATTGCTGTAAATGCTCTAAAAACATTAAAGATGTCTTTAATTTTTTTTTTTTTATGTTTATATTATGTTTTATTCAATCTGTTTCAAAGAAAACAATAAGAATTAATTGATGATATAGAATAAGCTAAAATAAATATAAAATGGCAGATTAAATAGATTGAAGAGGCCTCCCGTTGGAGGTACTACGACATGAATAAGATTTATTTAGACTAGCCGGTCACGATACCACTATATTTTTAATCTTTTAATTGGATTACCTGGGATGGAAGTAGATGATAGGTCGAAGATTAAGGGATTTGCATGCTGGGCTAGGCCGCTATTGAAACGTTTATAGTGTGTTTTCGCTAGTTCAGAAACATACGGAATTTTAAGGTCAGAGGGGAGGGTGTGATTAGAGATAAAGAATGGCGCTTTTAGAATTGTACGTAGAGTTTTTGATTGGAATCTTTGGATGCGGTTAATGTTGGAAATTTTGGCAATGCCCTATAATTGGATCCCATAAGTCCAGATGGGCTTGAGTAGGAGCTTATAGAGCAGGAGTGTATTGGAGAGTTTCATATGCTTAGATGTTAGAAGTGGTCGAAGGAGACGGAGCGGGCATTGAGTGTACGGGTTTTACTAATCATGTGAGGTTTCCAGGTGAGGCGGTGGTTAATAAGGATGCCAAGGTATCGTACACACTGAGCAGGAGGGAGCGGTTGGTTATTGAGGAAAAGTGTTGGACATATGCCATGGCGAAGTGTAAAGGTACCGTGAGTAGATTTAGCTTCATTCATTTTTACTCCTCAAGTTTTGTACCACGATTCAAGGGTGTTGAGATGATAATGTATGTAAAAGGAAGCTAGGAAGCTAGGATAGGATCTGAGCTGGTTGTTAATATGGCTTTGTCATCAGCGAAGTCACCATCTATAGTATGGGGTGAAGTGGGCTGGTCTGAGATGTAAAGATGAAGAGCAATGAGATAATTACTGTGCCTTGTGGTAAGTCTTTAAATCTGATGCAACTCATTCAACTGATACAAGCACATGGTATAAATTTTAGTTTTATTTTATAATTTTATCACAAGGTAACTTAAAAATGGTTTTAAATTCACGGATAGATGATAATTTTGTACCTATATTTTACTACCTAGTAGGTAATTAAAAAACTACAACTAACAATAAGAAAGTGAATATCCATGGATTTAAAACCGTTTTTAACGTCACTTTACACATAGTAATCATGGTCATATTTGGCGACCAGATATTTAATGTAATAATTATTTATGGAAAAATAGAGTAGGTACCTATAACCTATATGGTAGGTATAAATAGTAAGAACCTATTATTTACCGAAAGTTTGATTTTCGACCACGGTCGCTTCGTTGCTTCGTTAACGCTTTTCGTTCCAATGCTTCGTTGGAATGTCACATTTATCCGTCGAGCGGGCAGTAAGATGGGAATCCCATAGTGGCGGGCGGTAAATTGGAAATCCCAAAAAGTACGAGAGGGAGGGAAAGTGGAAATCCTTATAATACCGTATAGTAAAGTGGACATTTCCAAGAGCGCTGGCCGCGTATTCCCAGCACAACCAGAAACTTAAATGTATTCCATGGTCCGTACAAAACATAAACTTTCGGTTAAATCTTCGTCAACTCTATGATCTATTTATTTAATGCTTAAAAGCATGAAAAATATGAAACATAATATTAACGTTGGTACTTATTTAAAGTTACAAGTTTTTTTAAAGAGAAAATCAAGTGGATTAAAAGTAAAAATTCCAAAGTTTTGACTTCAACCGATATAAAATATTCATTGACGAAGCTCTTGATATTCAATATTTAGTAAAAAGGTAGGTAGGTGAGATAAAATTGTTTTGTATATATTGACTATTCATTCTTCGTTCATTTATTACGATATATGTAATATTCATTAATGAAATATATATTAAACATTAAACTTATCCGGTGATAGATCGAGCACGGTCGTTATAGGCCAACCTTTTTGACGACCCGATTGAGCACGGTAAAAACAAAAATACTGTGTACAACGTTGTCAAATTGAAAACTAACTATTAGGCTATTTACCGCTTCCATCGACTCAAATCAGGTCCCTTTCAAAGCAGATTTTATCTTTGGAAACAAAAAAAAGTCACACGGTGCCAAATCTGGTGAATACGGAGCGTGTTCGAGCACTGGAATGCGCTTACCGGCCAAATACTGCTTCACAGATAGCGTGTTATGGGCAGGTGCGTTGTCCTGGTGCAAAATCCACGAGTTGTTCTTCCAGAACTCGGGCCGTTTCTTACGAACTCGTTCTCGCAGTGTTGCTAAAACTGATAAATAATAAGTCTGGTTGATAGTCTGACCCTCTGAAACCCATTCAGTCATCACAATACCGTTAAAGTAAAAAAAAACGATCAACATTGCCTTGAATTTTTATTTGGACATCCTTGCTTTTTTGATTCTAGGCGATTCAGGCGTCTTCCAATGCATCGATTGCCGCTTTGTTTCAACATCGTATTGAAAAATTCACGTTTCGTCGCAAGTAATAATGTTTTTCATCAGTCCGGAATCTTCTTCTAACCTTTCAAGGAAATCTGAGCAGACCTGTTGACGCAAGAGCTTTTGGTCAGGAGTCAGGTTTTTTGGCACCAACTTCGCACAGACTTTTTTCATGTGTAATTCCTCATGTAAAATTTTTCTAACCGTTTCTTTATCGGCGTTTACAGCCTCGGAAATCATTCGGATGCTTTTTCGACGATCTGCACGCACAATTTGGTTGATTTTGGTCACTGTTTCCGGAGTTGAAACAGTGACAGGGCGACCTGGGCGCTGGTCATCTTCAGTGCTCTCTCGGCCCTCACTAAAACGCTTACACCACTCAAAAACACGTGCACAAGATAGAGAATTGTCCCCATAGGCCTCTTGCAACAATTTATAACACTCAATCGGAGTTTTTTTCAATTTAACGAGAAATTTGAGATTGATACGTTGCTCCTGTTTTTCGTCACACATGGTTTTCGGCACGAGAAAAAAACACGTTCGTTTCTAACTACTACTGCACAAATACTAAAATAGTAACGAAAACGTATTTTGATAAGTGCACAGATAAGATATTTAGATACCCAACGCACTAATAGTTTTTTCCCCACCCGTCTACGGCCCCTTATATACTGGCAGTCTCGTTATTTAATAGCCAGACCTCGTACGATCCAAACTTGATTACGGATGTTTTCTCTTTAGTTTTACATCTTTCCCAAACTGGAATAGACTAAACAAAGTTCAAATTTCTTTCCTAAAAAGTATTATGGGCTATGTTAGTCATCCTTTCTCCCAGAAATTGAAGTGGAGTCATTGTGTCCTCCTTTTAATATCAGGTGTTGCTAGCTTGCAGGAAAGTTCCTCCTAAAATCTTTTTCTCACTCTAATTATCTCATTTTTAATTTATTTTATTCTTTGTTCTTAACGTGGCGTTACGTTCCTAAAACTATACTTGTCCTCTCTTTGGTAGCTAATTCTATCTCACCTTTTCATGAATATATTCTGACTAATATTTAACATCCCATATATGAGATTGTTAACGAAGCCCTTCTGTATCCCGTACACGTTAACCTAACCTATTTCAAGGATTTACCTCTTTTGAACTTAGGGTTACTTCTCCCGTGGTTATTAACAATCTTTTTTCGGATTTTATTGAAAACCATTTTATGGATTTTATTATGATTTATACGGACGGTTTCGTTTCTCCTCTCTCGGCTGGTTACTTATTTTATATTCCCAAATTATACATTTCATTTACAAAAAACTTACCCTCTTCCACAACTTTCCTCACAGCTGAGTGTCTTGCTATTATAGAAGTTCTCAGTTGTATCTCTTCTTTCTCAAATAAAGACATTGCCGCGAACTTGTAAAGCTACTGAATCAATATTAATACATTTAAATTGTATCGATACTTAATGAAAAACAACATTTTGAATAGATAACCGAATAAATAATACAAATTTTCCATGTATACTTTACCTACATACAATTATTTAAAATACCATTTTTGGTTTTCCAATAGAATTATACTTTAAATATAGAGATGGCGATGTGTACCTAATAATAATATACACCAGATTCCGGCAAAACAGTATACATTTTTTTTTTTTTTGTATCGCATATCGCTATGATGAATTTTGTATACATAGTATATACGACTGTGTTATTAATATATAATGCGCGTTCTTACCAAAGAAGAAATAACCATTCGCAGAAACGTTCGATAAACATAAAATTACTAATATTTTGTTTTCCCGGTAAAGTAGCTATAAGCAAAACTATTGCTTTTCTTTTTACAGTTTTAGATGAAATACTATAAGAACGCATGTGAACATTATATCAACCCTACCTGTTTTCGGCGATTATATGATACGAGTATTATGACAAGCAGTGGCGTGTGCAGGAATTTGGTATTGGGAGGGGGGATTTTAGACATAAAAATGTATTATTTTCAATTTTTATTCTTTATTATTATACAAAAAAAAATTCAATCAAGGTGGAAATTCAGCCTTCTGGCTTTTTACTAAATTTATTAATAATGTGTTCTATAGATAATAGAATGTCTAATCGAATGTATGTTCATTATCGCAATTCATTTAACCATGACTGCCCCGTCGTATTTCTTAAATATATTTTTAAACGCTTAAGACTAAAAAACAAGCCTATGTGAGGGGTATATTCCCCATCATCCCTCCCGCGCACGCCACTGATGACAAGTGCAGCAAATCGAAAGCGATTATAATTTATTATTTTTACTATTGTACAAAAACGTGTACATAAATAATATTGGTATGATGTTTATAGTAAGATGGCGGAATTCAAAAGTGATTTTTTTCGTAAATGATATAGTCTGAAAATACCTTTTCATAAATTCTGATATTTGATCCTAATTTTGATGCTCGCGTGGAACGTATAGATTTACGACATTAAAATTGCAAACCATAGGTACATTCTCGCAGTGAATAGGGACGCCAATAGGTATTAGTTAGCGATTAAGACAAACCAAGTACACAAATATGATGACATCTATAATTGATATGACTGTAATATGGTCATGCTTAGGTGCTTACACAAAAAAATATTTTTTTTTTTTTTTGGAGGAGGTTAGGTTATATATTTTCGTATTTATAAAATCTATTCTTTTACTCATCCCCCTCCCATTTTTATTTATGCTCCTTGTTATATTGACGCATGGTGACCGAGTACTGTCACTATGTATAATTAAATAGAATTAATGAAATAAAAACCAATATTTACCATATAATCTACATGCGTATATAGTTATATACGTATATTTATATATTTTTCTTGTTTTATAATATTATCTCTCGTTAAACAATAATAATAATAATAATAATAATAATAATAATAATAATAATAATAAGCGATAATAATTAATTAATAACAATAATAATAATAACACGGAGCACCTTTTCTAGTAGTAGAGGAAAACGAAAAAGAATAAAAGATAATAAAACGAAAAATAATAATATTGAAACCCGAACGAATATAATAATATGCGTATTGTACTCGTGTACGCGTTTCGGAAGAGGACAAGGATGAGGTGACAAATTTATAGATATATACCTATATTTATGAATATGTATATAAATATATGAATTACTATTTCATTCGACGAGAACAAACGATAAACGTAATATTATGTAAAATATACATGAATAATTATGTGCGCTTGGGTACTTGACTGTTGTATACAACATAAAAGTATTTTATTTGTTTTCCATATATTATATACATATAGTATACTATGATGCGTTGTACTAAATAATATAATATATGTATATAAATACCTAATAATAAAACGACAAGTTCAATAAAATTTAAAGAATTGCGGGCGGGCGCAAATAATAATAATAATAATAATAATTATAAAAAACAATATATCAATTTCTTTTATCGTAAAAAACTAACAATATATATATATATATATATAGTGTATACATATTTATACAATATATATTATATATACCAATATATTATACTCTTTTATATATTAATAAAAATCGTATTTTACACATATTTTTCACTCCGTCTTCTTATACCTAATCAATTAATTTCACAATAATTACCCCACATCACATTTAATTCCTATTCGGTTTTTTAATAATAATATTAATGATGATAATAATAATAATAATAATAATAATAATAATAATAATAATAATAATAGAAATAAAAATAATAATAATAATAATTATAATAATTTTTTTAACGAAAACAAATTAAAACTATTCGCATATTAAATATTGTATAGTACATATTACACGTATACATAAATCAAAATATGTTGTAGATGTCGTCGTCGTCTTTGAACAACTTACAAATAATATATATATTATAAATATGTTACAAACTTTTTTTTTGTTTCGCCACTACTTACACATATAAAATATGTATAGTTTATATGTTATCATAATATATATATATAGAAGAAAAAAATTATAATAAACGACGAAGACGACAACGACGACGACTGTTATATAATTTACAAATAAAACGTAAAATAATATTTAAAATAATAATAATAATAATAATATTAATAATCATCGTAATAATAATATATTAACGGTGGCGGCGGCATAGCGGCGGCCATGTTTATAATAATCTATCTATCCGCTCTATTTATCTACAAAATGTTACGATACGCGCGTAGAAATAGTACGTTTTACTGTTTATGCATATTATATACACATACATAAAATGCTACAGATATAAATATGTGTATACACGCAAGCACACACACACACACACACATACACTGTGCCTACGATATATTTAGTACATACGGTAGCGGCTACACAGCGAGTGAGTATATATATGTATGTATGTGTGTGTGTGTGTGTGTGTGTGTGTGTGTGTGTGTGTATGTCTGCAAGTGTGTGCACGATTAAGTGTCGGGTGTATACGTGTGTGTGTTCAGCGAATTGCTAGTCCTTATTTATTTTCCCGTTCGATTTAGTCTCGATAAAATGAACGAATTTTCGAAAGAATAAAAAAATAATTAATACGGTCGTGATTGCCGCAAATTGCGATTCTACGTCAGTTGCCGACGCTACGGTTTTTACATTTTAAATGTGAGATGCATTCATCCCTATATCGTGCATTATTATTATTATCCAGTACACGAAGAATAATGCACTCTAAATAATATTATTTATTTACAACGAAAAACAACCACGCAACAACAAACCGATGGTGGAAAAGTGCAACTTGCTGCACTGCACGATAATCGAAATCGAAATAAAATAAAATTTACGTACATCTATTACGATGTTACAAACAATACAAACACATTTTTACATATACACGACTGCGTACGCGTGAAACATGCATCGCGTATTGTTATGTAATACGTATTAAATACGTGTACGCTCGTATGATTAAGATTGAATACGAAAAAAAAATTAGGACAACCGCTCGGTAATCAACGACGATGAATATAATTCGCACACATATACATTCACACACTTAGACACACATAAATATATGCGCACAGCACAAAGATGAGACGGCAAAAGAGATGTACGACCGCGTTTCTTTTACACCATAATTACAATAACATCACCACGCAGCCTCCTTTGCAACGGATAGGTGTACCGTATTTCAAATGTTCGCTTATCCTAATCGAGGAGAGGGTAGATGAAAAAATTCTGCACACAAACGTATAAGTATGTAACGCGCAGTGGCGTGACGAAGGACCAGCTTAATTGAGATGTACGTGTCCCGAGCTATCGGTTCCTCCGTTCGGCGAATAGTTAATATGAATTTTATTAGATCAATTTTTTCTATCATTGGACGATCGTTCAAAAATGTATACGTTTCACTTGGGTAAATAATAAAAGTTAATCACGCTACTAAACTGTGATGTATATGTATATATAAGTAGGTATATTATATCATGCCGGGGATTCGCGACCCCGCACGGATAAAATATTCGGTACAGGAACAACGGTATAATATACATGTTTCGGTATCGATACTAAATTAATGATCGTGCGCGCTCAGTGTATCATATATCGAATATGGTATAATATTCGCGTTGTGTAACAAAACGACAAGAAAACGACGAAAACGGTAAAAAAAAATAACAATTATTATTACTATCGTTATTTCAAAACGTTATAACCGGTGTACGAGAGATTTTGGTGCGATAATAGTTTTACTAAATATTTATAATTTTTACAGCTTTAAATTTTTTTTTCGAAAGTATTTTTATATATATGTGTACGTATCACATGCCAGTCTAGGATAACTTTGCTGTTGCTGCTGTTTATGCTACATTATAATACGTTTATATTATATATATATATATATATATGTGTGTGTACACGCTCGTCATCGCTGTCCCACCGAAGAGACCACCGCCGCCACCGTCGATGCGTTGACAATTGTCTTCGCCGCCGTCGCCGTCCCCGCCACCACCACCGACTCCTTCGCCGACTCCTCTTCCTCCGATCAACTGCCATCGATCGAAAACAGTTCTTTGTGCAGGGCCGGGAAATCCAAATGTGGCGCTGAACGACGCAATTTGGCCAACGCTTCCATGTGCAGCAGTCCGAGTTGCCTACATGAAACGATAGGAATTAAATTATATATTATTCCGATCAGTGTAATATTATTACAAGAATCGTTTAAAGACAATATATATACAGGTATATATCATTTTCTAAATACATTCGGAAGTGTAATTCGAATCCGACGACGAGGGGAGAGTACAGAGGTATCTGCTAAAAAAAAAAAACCCGAACCGTCTTGACTCTAAAATGATGGTGGTTCTAAACGTGTATGTAATTTTAAATTTAAGTAATTACGTAAACCGGTTATTTTGAGTACGAACGTTATGAATTAGCACTGTACTCGTTATAAAAAACGATTTTAAAAATAACCGGCATTATCGTTCATCGATTTCAGATAAATTTCCAGTATTTCAATCTTTAAGAAGACCTTGTACTAAAATCGAATAAAAATTTGATATTTTTATTTTATATAAAAGTTGTATAAATATATTATACTGCAGCAGTTGAACCTTTGTATGTATACTAGAGTAGACTAATCGTGCGGAGAGATTATAATCTTTTAACAAGGAATTGACTATTCGACCAATAAAGATCCAACTACCCTTCTCGTGGAGCTCAAAGTTACTAATTAACAATACCCTTTGTATTATTCTTATAGTTTGCTTACAAAAAGGGAAACTAATCATTACATGATGATAAAATAATTTCGTTCATGTTTCTAGATTCCAGATATACATAGAGATTATTTTCTTTCGATTATAATTGAATTATATAAAAATTTGATACATTTATATCAATACATAATAACATTAATAATTAACACAAATTGTGAATGACTAATGAGTAATAAAAATACTATATTATAATGCTATTGGTAATTTTATTGACATAATTTCAATTTTCGATAGTTATAACTTTAATATTTTTGAATTGAAGTTCGTTTTATTTAAGTAACCAGTAAATATTGTGATTAAATGTTTTTTTTTTAGGTTTACTAAATTTTAATCACTTAAAATCCTTACCATTAATCTATAAATAAAGCAGGAACATTTATTTATACAATCAATGAATAATGAAATTCATTGTTATACTATTATAAAAAAAATTAATTACTGAATAGACTTACATACTTCATGATTTATAAATAATATAGTAGATGTTAAAAAAGGAGATCGGGTTCATTCTAAGGTACTATAGCCTGCTAAGCTATTCAATCAACACGTAAGTAACTATCATATTATTTTCAGAAAAAATAGAAAACATTAACCAAAATGTGAATTTGAAAACCGAATAAGTTATAACTTACATGTACCTTATAACTTTATATTATATTTTTTAATATTAATCACGCGTCATGATTTGCTTTTGTGATAAATATGTTTAAGTTATTTAAAACAAACATATAATTACTATCACACTCCTTCTCTAATTTCAAAGTGATCACACTTAAATTTTCCATTTAATTACGCTCGACCTATTGCAATCCTTTAGAGCAGCGCTTATTAGTTTTAATACGTTACTATTAACTGATTACAAGTAATTAAAGCAAAGAGTTGAATCGATAAATCGTAATAAAAAATAAAATAAAATGTTAACATTGTAATTATATCTGCAAATAACTGACTTTTTGATCACATTACTGGTAAAAAAAAAAAAAATTTTCTTTCATACATTTAAAAATGTATATTCTGAACTGATGTATTAAACTCTACAGTACAACTATTTTGAGGGGGAAGAAACAAGAAAAATAATCACATATGTTTTTTTTTTAGTATACACGTACGTGTCATACGCGTTAACCCACGTACGGTATACGCATGATATGCTAAATTTTAAAAAACTACTACTTCTTTTAACCCTTTTGTATGCCATAAAATGGACACTGTATTTATTGCTTACACGTGTTAACATTAACGAATTCTTGACAAAATGGGAAAGGAAGGCGTGTAATTGACCGACACATGTGATAGTTGTCTCCCGTGTACTATGACGACGGACCAACAGAAGAAACGTTATTTATCTAAATGTTAGTAATACTCCGTCAACAGCCCTTTACTTATTATATTTAGTACTTCTTTTTAAATTAATACACAAAACTCTTCTCTACGCCACTTTACATATGTATTATAAAAGCATCATGCAATTAAGTAATTGACTCTAGAAATTACGATTAAAATTAATTCTACTTGAATTTTTGATGCAAAATATAAAGTTAGTAAAACAATGTAACATTAAATGAAACTGGTTTGGTCAAGATATTCGTTTGCATAGGTCACACATAATATTTATATCGTATCACTTACGTGAATAGTTACTTTTTTTTTTAGGGGGGGTATGATTAACTTTCTTCAAAATGGTAGGGGTTCAAATAATGTGCAATAAAGTGGTATATACCGTATATCTTAATTCATGGTTTCTACAATATGGTCTTTGGGAGGGGTTTCTAATTGTTCCCCCTAAATTACGTGCAAGTAGGCACCATGTGTCTCTTACATCCATTTCTAGTTAAACTGTATTTGAATAAATTATTTTTTCTTTCTACTACGGTCAAGTACCTATATCAACTATCGATTTTAGTTGTCAGATTCTGAATTATACTCGTACGTAATATACAGTAGGTAGATACAAATCTAGTAAGTTGCATCTATTCGATCGATAACGCGACGTTTATTATACATATTATTACGATATCTATAGTAGTTACAGATGTAGATCACACGTGTATTGCCACCGTAACAGTCTAATACAAATTTTATAAATATAACCCTCCGTCAAAAATAAAGGAAATGTATACTGAAAATTGTTTTAAAATGGATGCGCTTGGATTAAACTATAAATACATTGTATTTTATTGTCATTTTCGAAGCAAAAATTACTAGTTCGAGAAACATTTCGACAGCGCGTAATGAGCATCGGCCGAAACAAGGTTTAACAATTTAAATTTAACTAATGAACGAACGAATATTGATACTATTATATGTATAGTGATTTGCATACAGTCGATTACGCCGAAAACGTTAAAAAAAATCGATTTACTTAATACGTCGACGTCGCACAGGAAATAAAATGCATTTTATTTCACGAATTCGGAATTTCTTTTAAATAAAACCATTTTTTGTCTCTCTCATTTCTTATTTGGTAGAAAAAAAAATGAAAAAAAAACTCATAAAATCTCTCACCTGAGCAACGGTATCTTTTGTATGAGAGTTTCGCACACTTGATTTTGCTGTTGCTGTTGTTGCTGCTGCTGTTGATGTTGCGGGTCCACAGTAGCGCTGGTTTTGCCGCCCGTGGTCCTGTGGTCGATTTCCATGCGTAACGCTCGCAGGATGGCCTGCCTAAGACGTCCAATCTCCACGGTGCCTTTCAATCCTTGCCGATCTGCGTGGACAAATAATCGTCATTAGTATATTATCATGATGATACTGATTAACTTAACGATGATATTGATAACAAACTTATGTTGATGATTGCTGGCCGGGTTATTAAAGATATAAACCGCGGCATAAGTGCGATAGTATTGGGACTTATTCAGACTGTTATAGGTCAATTAGGCCACCACGTCTTGGGTTTTAAAAGGGAACGAAAACGGTAATGGAATTCGGTGAATTAATACAGACAAAAATGGTGGTCTAGTGTTTACGCACTACTTTATTACTTAATTTGCTACAACAGTATTTTCAAGATTATATTATGAAAAAAAACATTGTTAGTACATTTTTATTGTAATCGAAAACCGAAACGATATCTTTTAAGACGTGACTCTGCGTACTGTAGAAATTACGTATTATAAATAAAAATGTTGAGTAGGTAAATGAAAGTAACTTAATGTCGGAATGCTGTGTTTATTACAATAAGGTATATATAATATCTTGTTTCGTGAAATTAAATTGACTTAAATTGCGTTGGCCAGAGTGTTAAGTGACTATTGTGTTAATATACATAATCATTTCACTAATATCAAGATTAACCGTTTTTAAACGCTTTTAACTGACTGTTATACGGTCCAAAGTTGGATAACAATATTATTATCCGGCCGGATGACGTCATTGTTATCCAATTTTCAGAAATACTTTTGTAAACGTGTACACTGTGGGTGCAAACTGTTTATATTGCGAAATTAAACTAACCTGGTGACAGTAACACAACGGCCGAGTATAGAGCAAGTTCGGTTTCGGTGAGTTTCAACGAAGCCACGGCTCGGCTCACTTCAAAAGCCAACGACACCAGTCTCGTTTCGACCGGGTCCTGCGTATAAAACGCGTCAGCTGGCAATAAGGCATCTGCGTAATACACACAATCCCTATGCGGGTCGTAGTGTCGAGACATCCTTAGCACAGCCAATTCGAAGCTACCTGAAAAACATTGAAGAAAAAAAAAATTACAGTTTGCATGATAAGTATTATGTTTATTTCGGTCTAGTCATACAGAATAAATTTAAAAAAACATATTAAATAACCCACGATAAAAAAAAGTGTAGATATCAAGTGTTAAATAATATGGCTTATCAAAAAGGCGATTATTTACTTTTCGTTTCGTTGGATAAAAGCCAAAAACCGATTAATAAAATATTGTTAATTATTGGCTATCAATCGTTCAATTTAAACTGGGAAGCACCATATAGATGTTAAATAATCGAATGAGCTAAAGGTGCTTATCATACAACTGCCAATGAGCAATTGTGTTGTCGTTCTATATTTATATTTTTATCAATATATTTGCTGATATATATACTATTTTATACGAGAAAAAACAGAGATACAAAATTTTACACAAAATTTGATCCAATACTGCTTGTCTCTCTCCTTTAAAAACTAACCAGATGCTCGTAATAATGATATAAATAATGAGGAGTAATTGTTATTTTATCAAATATTTTTAGCAAGGATTTCTCTGATTAGAAAAAATATAATAATACGTGATTTCTACAGAACTACTCACCAGCTTTGAGCAGTACGATCTGATCGTCCTGCGATAGTTTCATAAATCCAGGCACCATTTTGGCGAACTCGATAATCTGTTGAATAACGGCAGTCAACTTTTGCGCGCATTCCACCCACAGTTCTTCATGAGCCTATAACATAAATATGATATTTATTATTTTCGCACGTTAGTGCTGGAGTACGATGTGTGTCAATCGCCAAAAAAATGAGAAAAAATTAAAACCTTGTAGCTTCGCGCTCCGAACATGGTAGTTTTAAATATGAAAAAATGTCGGCAACACGCTTGTTACCACTTTTACCAGGTACAATAATAATAGTTAATTATTGAACTTGACACGTGCGAAATAACTACTTACAAGGAATCGGTAAAGATCTCGTAAATATATACGCATAGTATATTTACTTACCATGGTCTTGTAGAAATGTAATTTGTCGGCCGTCGTCTTGTTGGCCGCAGCCATTGTAGCCGTCCGGTACATGCCGTCGTGTATTTGGTCGAGTGTGTAGAAACACGTGCGTGCGTGAGCGTCCGCGATGGTTTTGCTCAGCAATTCGCTTATCTGGACGGCGTCTGCTGCTGAAATTAGTAAACAAAAACACACGACGAACGTTAATAATCAAACGTCGAAATCCGCGCTATATGATCGGTAATGGCTAATTTAACAACAGCCAGTCAAATCATCTGTTTAGTCGAACTAAATCTTAGTTGTAACGAATAGTCGTAGTCTAAAGGTTAAATCGACTTCCTTTTCGTCGACCGAATTCATTCCTAATCGGGTTCTATTAACTATTATGGCTATTATTTATTCAGAAGTGAATTATGAATAAAATCAATTAGACGTAAATAATGGAATAAACTCGTGTTGATAATACGATGGTTTGTACACGATTACGTGTGTAAACAACCGCTAACTGGTTGAAAATTTTTACTGTACATTATCATGATGTTATTAACACAATGTAATATTATTTATTAACAATTTAATATTAAAACAATCCACCGCAGTCATTCAAATTGACAGAATACAATACACACGTTTCTGTAATCTATTAAATACCGAAACTACGTTGATGTATCCGTACATCATAACATTACGCGGAGTAACTAAAACGTTGAGATCCAGTTCAACTGGCGTGTAAGTACGAGCGTAACGCTTAAACCTATATGTGTAACCTTATGGTTTGGACTGCTACGTATAACTGACTGTCGATAAAACGGATAAACCGTAGACAACGTAGGAATGGTGTCCTGTAGTCATACCTGAAGATACAGCGGCCGTGGAACCGGACACGCCAGCCATCAAGTTGTCGGCCCCACCCGTCGCGGCGGCCGCGACCGACGACACCTCCATGTCGCCGCCGTACGTGGACGTGGCTGCTGCCGTTGAAGACGTGGTGCTGGATGCCGCCGGCGTCGTGCTGTCCGCCACGTAGTTGCTGCTTGTCGCTGCTGCGTCGTACGGTGGTGGTACGGATCCGGTACCACCGCCGCCAGCTTGTACCGCCGACGACGTGGCCGCCGCAGCGTATGCCGCGAACGTGTCCACCACCAGCGAGGCGGCAGCCGCAGCCGCATTTGTTCCACCAGTGTTGTTGTACCCGGCTCCGTACCTACAAAGACCGAAAATTAAATCGAAATTAAATAAACTGCAGCATGCACGAGTTGTATTAGAACAAGGACTTTTCTTTATACATTTTAACAACCGGAATTGGTGGGATAATTAAAAAATATCTTTCCTGGTAAGGTTGATTTGTGATTAAATCTTGTTGTCTCTTGACCGAGTTATACACAAGTTTATCTACTCCTTCGAAGTATTGAACTTTGGCTTACGTATGCAATAGTTTACACGATTCCATAATTTTTTTTTTTTTTTTTTTTAATAAACTATTGGGATTTGATTAAATTTTTCGTACACTATCAAAATGCAAATACTGGAATTTCAAGTGACATTTAGATATCTAATTTAAACTTTTAGGCATACGCCATCCATAAGTTTATACAAAAATGTGAAACATAAGTCAACTTCAATCCTTAACATCCGAATGAATAGAAATATTTTTATCTACTTCTTTACTACATATATTATAGTTTCTTATGATATCAAATACAATATTATTTTTTGTTTCCTACTAATTTTAATTACAATTTTTTTTTTTGTGATTATTTTAGGAATTCAAATTAAACATAAAATTAACAAAAATTAGAAATAGTAATTAATCAAACAGAAATAAAAACAACACAACATTACTATACATTTGTAATATGAATGAAAACTTATATTGTATGTTATATTTATTGATCATAAATGAAATATTTCAAAATATTAGAATAGAATTTGGTCATCGATAATATATTTGTTGTTCAAATACATATACATATTAGTATCATATGGTTTAGTGTTTTGGGAAAAGTTGATTTTCGTGAAAACAATACAAAAAATGCACGCATCACACGCCTGCAGTTGATTTATTGTGATTTTTAAAATATGTTCCCATGATATCGAAAATGTACTCCGGTTGTACGCTCGGAGTGCGCTTCTCCCCCTTTCAACCTACTTCCGTGCACTAGTCGTAAGAAACCGCGACGGCTGGCCGATCGCTTTTTTCGTTCGACATTTTAATAAAAAAAAAATAAAAACGCTCTCTGTACTCACCCGGCACCTGTACCCCCATTCGTCCCGTTCGCTCCACCGCCGGCCGCAGCTGCCGCCGCTGCCGCGGCAGCTGCTGCTGCGGCCGCGGCGTAAGCTTGCTGTACGTTGCTGTTAATGTTGAACTGCTGTTGTTGTCCGTGGTGCTGATGCTGCTGCTGGTGCTGCTGCTGTTGGTGGTGCTGCGAAAGATGTCCACCACTGCCGTGCAACTGGTGATGGTGCTGCTGTTGCTGCATGTGCAGCCCGTGGTCGGCAGTGCTGGAGGGCATCTGCTGCTGTTGCTGTTGCCCGTGACCGTGCTGCTGGCCGTGCTGGTCGTGGTCGAACACGGACGAGTCCGCGGCTACGGCCGCAGTACCTCCGCCGCCATTGCCACCGCCGCCGCCGCCACCACCGGTCGTGGTCGAACAGCAGTCGGCGGCTGCGGTCTGCACGGCCACCGCCGCGGCCGCGGCCGCGGCTGCAGCGGCTACGGACGAACGCATTTGCGCCTTATGGAAACGCACCTCATCCTCGACCTTCTCCCGCTGCTTTTTGCTCATGCGTCCGAATTTCACGGCTGTATCGTACGACGAAACCCGAGAAATAAGAAAAACAATCGAATATTAAACACTCGTTACGTCGTCGGAGGGTTTCTTTCTTGCATATTAATTACTACGTACAATATTCGATTTCGTTGAACATAAAGTATTGGCATATATTACAGAACGATAACAATATATTTTGTTCAATGCACGTTTATGATACAGAAAAAGTCTTTTGGGGTGCAACCCGGTTTTCAATGATATTCATCGTGAACTTTAAAATTATGAGTATTTATATTCTATGATACCTATGGTATACTCGAAAATCGTTTATGTGTTCACACCGATTCATATACTAAATAATTAAGCAAGTAATTTTTGTGAATTTTCCTTTTACAGCAAATATGCTATATACATATCTATCCCGTGTTAGTTTTTACTCTTACATATGGTACCTGCTACTTCATGCAATTCAAAACTAAGTATGACTTATGGTTGAACTCGGGTGTTTTGAAATTCACACCGTTTTATCTAGTATGGTGCAAAAATATTTAAAAAATTCTTCAGAAAAATGTGTTATACAAATTGTGAGTATGGTTTAAATTAAGTT
The DNA here is from genome assembly GCF_003268045.1 of Sipha flava. Taxonomy (NCBI): domain Eukaryota; kingdom Metazoa; phylum Arthropoda; class Insecta; order Hemiptera; family Aphididae; genus Sipha; species Sipha flava. The sequence continues at coordinate 248,392 of NW_020272949.1, read as the reverse complement.
CAGTTATAATTTACTTGCTGGTAAAAATCTCGAAACTCAGTGGTCCCTCTGCTCATGACGGCGCTACGTGCGTTTTTATGGTCGTGTTAGCAGTGGCGTATACATGGGGGAATGAGGGGGGTCAGATTTTTAAATGTTATAAAATAATGTTCTTAGTGTGAGGACGTTAGAAACGAAAAAAAAAAAAAGATAAAATAAAAATTATTATTTGTTTGCAAATGATCCCCTTCCTCATATAAAAATTATGTATACGCCACTGTACCTAAGTACATTAATAATTGGAATCAAGTACAGGTTAATCCGTAAAGCTTTAAGACTAGTGTCGAGAAACAATACTGATAATCACGCCCGTATTTAGGGGGGGGGGGCACGGATAAGCACATGTCTGGAGGTGTCAAGTCTCAGGGGTGGCAAAATATTTTAGCAAAATTAATTTTAAAAATGATGTACCTAATGAAAAAAAAAATAAAACAGTAAAAAAAATAAATAAAATAATTTGTTTTATTTTGTTAAAATTTGTAAATTAAAAAAAAAATTGTATTTTTATTAGAGTATAATTTGTTAATTAAAAAAAAAAGAAAATTTTACGTTATAATTTGTTTAATTTGTTAATTTAAAAGATTATTAAACGATTTTCATTCATAAGTTTTATTTTAATATTAAGATTCTCGATTATGGACGAAATAATAAGTGTTATATTATTATTATTTATTTGGGGGGGGGGGGGCAAAAATTATAATTCCGGGAGCGCCAAATTTTTAAATACGGGTCTGTTGATAATGAAAATTACACTTAAATATCATGGTTATTGCATTAAGAAATGATAACCTATTTATAAAAGTGATATCGTTACGACAATTAACCAAAAAAATTAAACGACTTTTTGTATGTATATGAAGAGTACGAAAATCGGATAATGTGAACACTACCCATGCCTATTGGATAAAGTAAACACATTTGTAAAACGTTTATTTTGTAGGTATATTAACCAGGTGATTTGTACATTATCTACCTTTGAGTGGACAAAGTGTTTTTATAAAATAAAATACCATAAAATATAAATTGTAAATAATATTAATAAAATATAAATTGTACATTATGATAAATCGTGTGCATTGATATTGTATACTCGTATATATAATTTTAAATTTCAGTACGGTGCTATCGGTTTTCGAGTTGTTTGATCATTTAATTTTTTTAAAAAAAACTCGTCTACTTAGAAAGAGAAATTTTACGAGAGTTTTAATACATAAATTAATGAAAATAATGATAATTCGGTAAATTTAACGGAATCAAAATATTTTATAAGTGTCGGCTACAAAAAAATCTTTGTGTAAAATAGCTAATGCGTGATTTCTTTTCGGTGGTCCAGTTTTTAAAAAATGTTTATGTAAAAATAGTTGTTTGATAAATAAATGTGCCTACGAGTAAATATAAATCTGGGAAGATATTTTGCAATTTAAAATACCATTCAAAATTCATTAATAATCTGAACTTTTCCAATAAATAACTATATTTAATTTTTTTTATATTTTCATGTATAAAATAATAACTTAATAATATATAATTTACTTAATCATTTTTTTTTTTTTGAATTAATATGATTTGATTTTTTTTCCTCCATACCTTATCCATAGCACACTGGATAATATACACACTGTACTATTCATATGATTAAGGTGTACTTTACCCGGGTAATGTGTAAACTACTCATTTTCGAACTTTACCCGTAATATATGTATACAATAAAGGCGGTAAGTCGCTATACTGCCGCCAAATAATGGCTCACTTGGAAAAATGAGCGTTAATCATACGACAAGCATTTATTTTAATGGCAGATTAAGTAAGTAATAAATATTTTCAATGCAACGAATCGAAGTATTTTTGGTGCATTAATAATTATAGACAGTAGACATTAATATAATTTGGTTTGTCGTTATATTTAATCAACCTCCTTTAATTAAACTGCTACATTTTATGTTTCTAACATCATTATTATTATTATTTCGTTGCATAGTAAAGATAGTTTATAGTGTTATTGAATTAGAACCACATAAATTATTTTGTAGTCCCATAAACAGCCGCTAATGGAGGTAATAATTTCTTTCTCTCTAGACCCAAGAAAAATAAGCTAACCAAGTGTATAAAAAATGCAATTATACAGATTATGAATGAAAAATTAATATGAAAATATTTTGAGTTTTGTCATCGCGTTGTTTTTTCAAGGTTAGAGTGAATGAAACATTCGTTTCTAATATATTTCCTTATCGATTATGCAATTAAAACGGTTTTTTTTTACTATTGTAAAAATGTAATTTTAAATAATGCCAATTATTCTGATTTACCCCTTCCACTGATTCCTATACCGGTCGACTACCCTTGAATAATCTAATAAGTTATCTGTAGCATTTCAACTTTAGTCAAAACTTAAGGTAATGGATACGAATGTATTGATTGACATTAACAAACAGTTTTTTAGTCGGTATACTTCATTTTTAATTTAGTCTTAAAAGTTATACCTATTGTTAAATTGTATTGATGAAAATATATAAAATAATATAATATAATATAATAAATGATATACTTATAATTTAGATTAATTTTTTTTAAATATGTGAAATTAAAAATCATTTACGAAAATAATTGAAAAATGACCGAAAAAAAAACTGCTAAAAATTTATACTTTTCCAAAAAAATGTTACCTTGCAATTATGAAAAAAAAATTTCTTGAGTGATAATATTTTACTATTATATAAGATATAAATAATTTATACTACGAATTATATGGCACTATAAATATATCAGCTATTTTTAAAGAGAAATAATTAGAAACGGATCTTATAATCTGGTGGTGATAATATTACAAACAGTTTCACACATTATTTTTCTCATGTTTTAAATATACCAGCAGACTCGGAAACTATTTCGGATTCTTACGATAATAGTTTTCCATCGGTCTCAGCGATGTTTATAATGCGTTCAATGACATAACTTATAAAACTTGCCCTGGTTCTGACAAAATATCCAGTATATTTTTTATGCAATGTAAATTTGTTTTGTCAACACCCTTACTAATGTTATTCAATCGTTCTCTTTCCACTGGAGTCTTTCCAGATAAATGGAAAATATCGTACGTCTCCCCTGTTTTTAAAAGCGGAAATATAAACCATATAATTAATTATCGACCTGTCTCTATAATTCCAAAAATATTTGAAGGTATTGTTTATAGGAAAATTAGTCCCCTTTTTAAAAATTTTATAATTGAAGAGCAGCATGGCTTTATGTCTAGTAGATCCACTACATCAAATCTTTTGGTTTTGCAACAATTTATTTTAAATGCATTTAAATTAAACTGTCAGGTGGACGTAATATTAAACAGACTTCGCAAAAGCTTTTGATAAAGTTGATCATAGTATACTCGCCAAAAAATTGTTCCAATCAGGTCTCCGCGATCCTTTCTTTTCTTTTCTTGGCTTGTATCCTTTTTATCAGGTCGGAAGCAATACGTGAAATTTAAAAATTATAATTCATGTATGTATAATATTACCTCTGGAGTTCCTCAAGTTCCCATTTGGCTCCTCTTCTTTTTAATATTTATATTAATGACATTAAGGATATCAATTCCAATATATTGCTCTTTGCTGACGATGTTAAACTATTTCGTATTATTAAAACTGCACTTGATACTAAATTACTTCAGAATGATCTTGATAACGTGAGTGATTGGTGTGACATAAACAAATTGTACATGAATGTTTTTAAATGTAAAGTTATTACTTTCACTAAAAAGCGTTTGTTTTTATTAAACAAGTATTTTTTTAAGGGTATTGAATTAGATCGAGTCAACCTAGTGAAAGATTTGGGTGTATATTTAGACTCTTCTCTTTCATTCAATGACCATTATATCCATATTCAGAATAGAGCGTCCTCGATGCTAGGGTTTATAATGCGGAGCTGTAATAATTTTGATAATCCTATAGCTCTTAAATCACTATACTGCGCCTTTGTTAGGTCAATTTTGGATTATAATTCAATAATTTGGTCTCCTTACACATCTGGTCCAATTCATTCTATAGAGGCGATTCAAAATCGCTTTTTGAGAATTATAAGTAATAAATGTAATATTCAACGTTCGCCTCACACTTCGTATGAACCTTTATTATCATATTTAAACATTGATATTCTTCAGGTCAGAAGGGTTAAACATTACATTTGTCTTATATATAAACTTTTAAATGGTTTTGTTAACTGTCCAGATCTATTGTCAAATATTTCTTTTTCAGTTCCTGGTCATTCGACTAGACAAACAGATACCTTTTATGTGCCATTCTAGCGTACTTGATATGGTAAAAACGCCCCTTTAATTAGATCCATGCAGAATGTAAATAATTATAATATTGATATGTTTATTTGTAATTATATTGTTTCTTTTAATTTGTATCTTAGTAATTTAATCAATTAACTTATTGTATACAACAATTCTCATCTATGTAAATATTTTTTGTTCCACATTTAAATTGTAACTGGGCTCGCCCGTTTAATTCTAATAAATAAATAAGCCGAAATGTATCAATTATAAGCGATTTTTTTTTGGTCTAGTGTAACGTGTTATTGGTTCGCTATGTAATCGAAAAATATATTTCATAAAATTATAAATATGAATTCTTGAGTTATTGACAATATTTTTACATATTTCAATATTTTTTTGTTTTTTGGTCAAATGTTCGTATTTTTTAACTTAATACGAATTTTTAGTAAATATTTATAAAAAGGTATACCTTACATTTGAATCTACAGTTACGAAGAACAAAAAATATTATGCTTTATAATATGTGAGAAACAAATTTCTATATAAAAAATATGTGAGTCATTTTTTACATGATTAAATCATTAAAATTAAAGTTTATTTATATATATTTTTTAATATATAATTTACAAAAAAAAATTAATTCTAATTTATTTATAAATAACTTCGTTTCTATATTCAATGTACAAATATTATCAACATTTTAAGAATTGGTATGTTTCATATATTTCAGTTCATTTAAACTCAAGATATAATTAATTTTTATTTATCGTTTATTGCTACATACATAGGAATTTATGAACTACTCGATCAGCAACCGACGACATAATATTATTATATTAAGCGACGACTTGAATTACACAAAACGTTTATCGATAAATCGCAATTTATTTAAATATGCATTACCATATAATTGTACAAACGTAGGTATTTTGTGCGAATATAATATCCAAGACGTTTCAGTCATGAGTCGCACCGGTATTTATACAACATAAATCCATGAGTACAAAAAACAAATAAATCGCGTCATTATGTATAATTTGTTGAAATGTTCAAACATTATTCGTAGCTGACAAATTTAGGGACCCGGTAGATACGCAAATATATATTTAAATTATAATAAGTGGGTAAAAATAAGAATGCGCACGCCCACGGATGTGTGCGTAGGTATGCGTGTGTGTTTGGTTGCGTTGACACCCCGGGTCGAAAGTCGGTTATTGACTTGGTCGCGGGTTTTAACCCCATCGCCGATATCGCCGCGTACTTACATAATACAAATCGTGTTTTGCCTAAAGTACAGGAAATTATAATACAAATACAGGTATACACGCGGAGTACAATGGACCAATTTCGAAGCGTTCTCGTGATGGTTACATCGTTTTAATATACGTCGTCGTGTTGGTCGCGTATTGTTGTATAGTACGAGCGATAATGTACGTTTAGAAAATGAAATAAAATAAAACAAAAAAAGGAGTGGCTACTGCAGTGACAATGTGACTGCAGTCAGTATACTGCTGTGATAAATTGGAACTACGTCGATTAATAATCCGTTCATTCACCTGCCGGTCGCTGTAAATTATATGCACTACATTGACCCAGCGGCGCATTTAAGGGAGAGCACAGGGTAAACTATAGAGGGTTAATTTTTCCAGCGATAACATCTCGGAAGTGGTTTTATAAGTATTTTTACGTCGACTAGTATTAAAAATTAAATTGTATCGTCAATAAATAAAAACAAAACATTAAATATAACTCATCAAATTTGATCGATGTATATTCGACGTGCAAGTGCTCTGCATTATAAATCGATGTTTTGCACCGTTCAAATATACAAAACGCCATTGGTTGAGATCAAACTTTAGCACTGAGAAAGAAACCGTTAGTGCGCAAAATCCACAAAATCGCTTTAGGATAGAAATCGTAACTGTGAGTAAATATCGTACTGTAACGATTGTCACCCCTCGACTACGTTACAATACCACCATCGTAGATGCGTAGAAAAAAAGTTATAAAATGTTAATTTCATTTCCGCTGTATGTTTTTCGTACACTATCGAATTTCTAAACTCAACGCTTTTCCGATCCAATTGTGTGCTTTAAGCACAGTTGTTATCGTATTCGTCGAATCAAGGTGCCCACCAGCCTTGATAGGATACGATTCCACTCTCAGCTCGAATTGCGAAAGCTGGAAACACGTTCAATACGATTATAACTTACCGTCACGGGACATGCCCAACCGTAGGCATTTCTGTAGGCGGCAGTACTGGCATCGGTTTCGATTGACGCGGTCCACTATGCAGTTCTTGTTACGTGGACACTGGTAGTTGACCACGGACGATTGCGACCGCCGGAAGAATCCCTTACACCCTTCACACGTGATCACGCCGTAGTGGACGCCGCTGGACTTGTCGCCACACACCTTGCACGGTATGATTTCGATTTGAGCTGTAACGAAACGGAAAAAAATCGTGTTTAGCGACGGCACGTTCGGATTGTTATTGATGTACAAATACGAGGATGTGGATTTGCAAACAGTAGCAAAAGACCATCGCTGTGATGGGGCATAACAGTATTTTTACTGAATTCGATTGCATTTTGAGTCGTGATTATCACACAATAATAGTGATAGTTTGCCACGCGAAATGCGAATAACCCCGCGGAATGAGACGCGATCTTTTTCGCGCAAAACAACGTTGCAATAGATAATAAGTACGCGACCGACTGGTATATCACCCTGTATGTCTCTGTATTTGACACGACGATGATAATCGGCCAACCGTACACCGCGCGTTAAGGTCATACAAAGACACGCTGAATAATCCTGCAGCGCTGTAGTGCGCAAACATATTATTTTAATATATATTTATGTATTGTGTCTTGCCGTTTATCGAATAAAACGATACATCGAACACGGTCCGTGTGAATCGCAATGCGGTGATCGCTTTCGTGTTCGCGCGTCCAATACATACGAGTATGATATTATTGTATAAATAATTACATTTTTAGGACGATTTTATTTTTAAACGTACTCCAAAGCGTACCAAAGCGTTTTCTATACCAAACAGATAGAGAATGAGAGAGAAAGAGAAAGAGAGAACTATTCTACTCTCAAGTCGCTGGCATAAACACGTCGTAGTACGTATATACGCGTGAGCTGTACACAAGACGGCGGCGGCGGCGGCAGCGGCGGCGGCGGCGGAGGAGTCAAGCGATCGACGTAATACGCGCGCACACACACCGGTGAGGTTCAACGACCTTGTTGTTTGCTGAATATTGTTATGTATTATGTACTAATATTATTATTGTACGTAGTATTATGTATCATAATTTATATATAAATATATTTATATATATATATATATATATTATACGTATAAATGCGCGCGTAGTATAGAAAAATAATATAATATTACATCGATTGTCACCACCACGGACGACGAGTGCTTTTTTATGATATAAATACACGCGTCGTCGTACACCTTCTATACGTATTATAATATTATATTTTAACGAAATCGATTTTATACCGCGCGTTAACAGAAGCGGTATAAGTGTAGGTACCAACGATGACACGGGTAGTTGCGGCGACGAGTTTTCGTAAATTAATAATTTATATTTATTTTTTCATCCGTTCGCAATAACGTACATCATAATAATAATACACGTATTTGGTATAATGTATAACAACGAAATACATGAATATTATTTAAAATGTATTACGTTCGCGTCGATGGACAAAACGAAAACGATCCCGTTACCGTCACCGATACCGCTTTTTTCTGTAAATAAATTTTTATTTTTATATTTTTTTACCTTTGACGTATTTTATGTATTCTCGCGTGATATTCGTACGCGCAAAAAAAAAAAGAAAATTAATAAAATAAATAAATACACCGACGAACGGTACCGCTACAAAGCACCGCCACCGTATAGTCAGCTGGCCGGCCACGGAGTTCAACGACCTACAGGGCCGGCGGCGGCAGTGGCCGGATCGTTACCAACAACACACACACACACACACTTATATACCCACACGTACACGCGCGAACACATGTACACAGAACGACAGTGATTACCTACTCGTACGTAATATATTATTATATTATAATGAATTAATAATAATAATAATAATAATATATTACGTAATGTCTACATATTATCGTCTGTACATGCGCTTGCGCGCATAAATGGTACACGCCGCGTGTAAACGCTCGTATATTATAATATCGTACGGACGCCCGAACGGACGCGAGCCGCGCGACAGAAATAGACCGAGCGTAATATCAATTACGGGGCGGAAAATTAATATTAATACGCGAATAATATATTACGTATTCACGGGCGGTAAACGTTTTAGGTCGTTGGGATAATGCGAAAAGGCCTTATGAAAAGGAATAAAACGCGCGTGTAAATCGGTGCGCACGCGCATATAAGTTTATAAAAATATATTTATAAAACAATACTGTTACCTAACCTCCGCCGTTTCGCCGTGGTCGCCGCCGAGATGTGGAACGCGATACATGCAATGTACGTGTACGTAAATGTTCGATTGGTACATTGATTTATGTGTGTATCGTGTGCTATTGGCCGCGTATTGTTTTATGCGTATGTTGTACGCACGAAAACTGTGCAGCGACGGCGATTGCGAAAAAATTAATATTCGACGCGACCGCGCAAAGATGTTATCTCGGACAGTGTCCGCCGAAAATAGCCAAACTTTAAGCGGGCCTGAACGGGACGCGCGCGCGCGCGCGCACACACACGCGATGGTAGCGTCCGACGTGCGCGTATATATATTTGTATTGTATAAAAATATACATATAATATTGAGCTGAACGAATCGTATATACTACTATATATAATACTACTTCTACTACTAGTACTACTACGTACTAGTATAACTACAGATACTACTTATAAATTATCTACAACACGCGTCCGTCTAATGTTATAATTATTATCACGGTTGGTCCCGAAGTTTTTGCTATTAGTCGCTCATTCACACGTAAACCTTTCCGCTGGTGTTTTGTAATATTCCGGGCCGACGATCCGGTATTCGGGTATATGTATACGAGAATTGACGTCGACAAATATAGCGTGTGCCGTGAATAATGTGAAAAAAAAAATAACGAAAAAGTACGCGACGACGAAGCAGCCACTACCTTCGCCGCCGCCGCCGTATAGTAGAAAGTAGGTCAGTAGTGTTAGCGGCAACTACTCTTATGACGGCGGAGGGGACAAGTCGTGGCGGTGGCGGCTCACGGTAAAAGTACGTCGGTGCACGTCGCCGCTGTTTTTCACCGTATATTCACCTCACATATTATTAATACGTCGTCGTTGCATTATTGTGTCATTATGCGCTACCGTCATACGTTTTATTGTACCATATTTTTTTGTTTTAGTGAAAAAATTAAAATTATCATCGTAATGCGATCATTACGCGTATTGCGCGATGGTATTTATTTTCGGCTGTTTTTCTTTTTTTTTTTTTATAATACACCTCACATTATCGTGACAAAAACTCAAAGAGTAAATATAACGGTACGATATTCAGCACTGTACGCTCTTCGGCGGCGAGGGTCAACGAGAGATTTTCCTTAGCGCACATGTAATAACGATAATAGTACATGATACTCGTACACACACACACACTCTCACACAAGTACCATACGCGTACACTGACCAAGCGTTATTATTATAATAATAAACACTAGGCGGCGGCGGCCGTATAAAGGAGAATCGGCTACAGCGGCTTTTGTTGCGCAAATAAACACCTCTAGCCACCACTACTCCTGCGAGCCGACAAACAACGCATAGGACGATTTCGGCATGGCACAACGCTCTGTACCGGCGAATACGTATGTACATGTGTATTATACATGTATAATACACACGCACACACGTACTGCAGTACGTGTTCGTATACGTGTGTATGTGTTTCCGTGTCCGTGTCCGCGCGCGAGTGTGTTGTGTGTGTGTATGTGTGTGTGTGTGTGTGTGCGTGTTTGTGTGTGTGTGTGTGTGTGTGTGCGCGTATATTTGCGCGCGTGAGAGGCCAATGACTTTATGTAGTCGGCGGCGTCGGCGGCGGCGGCCGCACTTGATAGTGTTTCCGCGCGACCGACGACGACGCCACCACCGCCACGCGTAACACAGTATCATTGCGAGTATACTCTATGCACGCCTAATCGTGTGAGCGTGTGTGCGTGTGTGCCCACACTTGCAGACTCATGCGACTAACTGCACCTACACCAGCTGCAGTCAGTTGATACGCATTTTTTTCGCATAGTACGCGGACCGAGTGTAATGTACGTCAGTACAAGAAACGCGGAATGCACCCCTGTGGGGGTCTGTTTGGATTCGTTCGTAAACGTACAACTTTTCGTTTGTTTTGTTATGTTGTGTCAAACGTTTCGATCATTACGATGACGGACGTCTTCGCGTGATCACCGAAAAGAAACGGGATGAAAACGCCACGTAACGGGAAACCGCCACCGCCGTTCTGCGAAACAACTGTACACTACTCTTTCCATCACTCGAAGTAATAACAGTTATAAAAAAAAAAAAAAAAAAAAAAAACGTTCTCCGGCGGTACAACCGGATGGAGTTTGTGCGTGCGATTTTATTACATAATTGTTGCAAGTTAAGCGTGTACATTAAACTTCACTTTCTACTACCGGAGATACGTAAATATACGTATATATGTATATTATAAAACATCGTTATCGTTTAGCATTGTTGTTGTTCACGAAATTGCGAATGTATAGTGTAATTTATACGTCGATGATAATTATTTTAATACATCTGCAACAACTATCGTATGAGCCCCGTTAAACGCGCCACGTAAAAACTATATGGGATAAAATTAACGTATTCCCCTGCCTCCTCGTACATTTTGTACACCGTCGTACACGAATTACACGCGAAATAATGCTGTACACAATGTAATAACAACAGGTAAGGCGGTGGCATGGTGGTGGTAACGAAACGTATATATATACTTACCCGCGACCACGGTACGAGTCCGAGTTCCGCAAACTTACACAATTCTCGCAGCACGCATAACGAGTAAAATCTGCGAGCGATTAGAATCGTCGTGTTGCGCGTTCGCTCACCAGCATTATATAATATTACACGCGACGCGGGCGATCGAATCGAATTTTTATAGCTTTGCGAATTCGCAATATTACGGTATCGCGAGCGCGCACATAATTCTGTTTCCCGTAGAAAGGAAAAAAACATTTCTACAACGCTGCTGCTACAACATCCGGTGCAGATATCATAATATAAATACAATACAGCTTGTAAGATCACTGACGTATAGGCTGATAAACTAAAAAGAAGAGCACAAATGATATTATCGAACGTGTTACGAACCACGGTTATTAAAATATTCCGAATAACGAACAGTTAACTAATAAACGAAACACCGAGTAGTTAAACTACGTGGAACAGTGCAGTTATGCCAGAGATAGTTTATAAGCGCACAGTATCGAGTGTACGGTCTAAACTGCAGCAAGATGATCATATAATAATAATAATATTTGTTTGTGAATTCGTGCTCGTATGGTAATGTTATTAATATTATTATTATTATTATTATTATCATCGTCGCGAAGAGAAATGTGCCATTCTCTATTATATTGTGTGCATACAATAACTGTATAATAATATTAATTGTATATACTCGCAGCATTTGACTTGAGTATGTGAAAATATGACATATTACACCGAGGCGCGTCGCACTGAAGTAACAATAAAATAAAACTCTTAAATTTAAATTTAAACTTAATTAAAATTAAAATATAAACTCTACAATAATAATAATAATATTAACAAATAATTATTACCGTTATTGTTATTAATGCAGTGAATAAAGTCGACGTGTAATACGGCGTGAATTATGTTTTTTTTTTAGACTTTGATGTGAGATCGTTATTCTATAGCCGCACGAGTCGAGTGCGCTAAAATAAGAACTTTCTACATGCACACGCACCCATATGTTATAGTACAAAGTATAGAATTTTGATGTGTCCAAAGTCCAAAAGCAGAAAATGGTTTAGAATGTACGAGAAATTTTAAAAGGAATTTGTTTTGACGTCTCTTCCTCGATTGTGTATCTATACATCAATTGATCGTACGTGAAAGTTAATAAAAAAATTAATTTCTCGAGACAAGGTGTTTCGTTTCAATTTAATTTAACGTCACAAATGTAATGCAATGGAAATGTAATGAAAATAGTTACAAACAATTTGAATGGGTTTACAAGCATAGAACTAAAAGATACTTGCAACTGGTCACAAAGAATAGCGTAGACATATTAGGTATACTCATACTATACGTTTTTGGCTTTTCTATAGAGCAAAGGTTGGTGGGAATGCAATTTCACTCAAGGACAGCAACATTTTGAGTAGGTAGGTAAAAAAAAGAATGGAAATTATATTACTACCGAAGTATTATCTTTACACATTAGGGTATGATACATCAAGTTTACCTGTATATATTATAGCTTGTGTACACGAAGGAAGTGATCAATCTATAGGATACCACTCCTTCAGGGTCATCCTTACCAACTGGGACGCATATCGATGTCCATATTCGCCATAAACATAACATAACGAATGTTATATAATATGATGACAAAAGTTAATGGTGTACACAGTAATACAAAGATTCGTGTTATGTCAAACGTCGCAGATATATCGAATTAAATTATTATCCCATTAAAATCCCTTCTATCCTTCTCGATATCATGTTTATATAATACAACTCAACTCCTTGAATTTTTTAACCATCTTCTGGTTCCTCGGAGATTTGACTAGACGAGAGCATTACATTGTGCCGTGTTCAATGTACGGAGAATGACACGAATAAGGATCACCGGGGAAGAGAGGGTGAATGGTGAGTATTTAGTCGTATATAGCTATAGGGTATACGTGTTGAAGAAAACCCACATTGTATTAAAACGTCGTCTCGTGGTCGTTGAAAGTGCACTCCAAGTATGATGACGACAACCGCGAGTGGCACCGCAGACGGTTAGTAAATATAGTTATAATAATGATAGGTATATAACACGTACGGAGAATATGGTGAGAAGTGCGGTAGCAGTAGAAAAATAAGTATAAATTATTATTCACTTCAGCTGCGCGTGTTTGCAAAAAAGTCCGATTGATCGAAAAAGCGCTGTGGTATATATTTTACATTGTACCATAAAATAATTGTATAGAACCATAAACCTAACTCGTCACGACGATATTATATTAAACATGCACGCTTCCTGCATGATTATAATATATATTATATTATAAAATATGTATACACTGTATATATATACGCGCGCGAACAAATATCCATAATAATACATAATTCGATAAAATATCCTGCGTGTAGGACACATGCAGTCAAAAGACAATTGGGGTGCATGCGGGGTTGTAACCGCTGCATTATATAATATTTTATCCGTGCGAGGAACTTGGCGTGATAATTCAAACCGTTTATCCTACATTATATTATATTAAACGTGCATGTATACTTATGTGTAATAATCCGCATTTCCGCGTGTGTTTAAACGGATACGTCTCTCCCAGTCACTGTCCCTCTATCCACTGCGTATATACATAAAAAAAAAAATAATAACGTTAACTGTGTACCTATAAACTTTTGACGAGAAACTTGAAATATTACCGTTTTTAATAAACGATGCCAATGCACGTTATCAGTGATTACACGTGTGTATATCCCGATTAAGTGCACATGGAAACGAAAACAAAATGTGCTGAAGCGACTGACGTAGTTGCGGTTTCGTATTTATGTATTACACGACAGATACGCGCATATTACCTAATGACAATCTCTTTGGTTGTTTATTGAAATATGTCTGTGATCTCGTATATGCAACATGATTAGTATTAAATAATGCGCAAAAAGAAAATGTAGGAAATTAATATATTTATAGGTAATTCTGCAGCGCTCGGGACACTACAGATCGACTGATACAGTAAAAACCCTCCAGAACTATCGCATATGTATATAATCTAAACAGCGTTGAACATTATAGTTGATTTTATTAATATATAGCTGCAAACGCAATATTTTCGTCGTACGAAAACGATAAAAAACAAATTTTAATATAACACGTGTAAAACCGCACTGTATTATTTTTTTAACGGATGTACGTTATAACTTTATGTTAGGTACCTGCAGACTGCAGTACTATTATGGTTGTCGCAACCCTTCCTTGTGCACAACATATGACCTAATAACGAAGGTGGTGTTTTGAAACCAGCCGTCTCGACAATTTATAACGTTTTAACAGAAGGATTAGCCATTTATATAGTTATTTCGAGGGCTTATTATATAATGAGAGGGTATGAAATAGGGTATGTTGTTGATTAGGTGGGTGTAGTATGGAAAAAATCATTCTGAAAGTATGCTCAAGTTATTCGTCCCATTTACAAAACTATATAAAAAAAAAAAAAATCGTAAGAGGAAGAACAAAAAATCAACACTTCATTTTATGGAATAAAAAACATAGATAGTTTCATTTTTTTTGACAATACACAAATATATCGGCCTTAAACTGTAACAAGAATGGATAAAAGACAACCTTTTTCAAATGCATATTATTCAAAATGGTACTATTTTTTTTAATAAAATTGTTATTAAAAATACAGCATAAATTGATTTTTCTTCTTCATCTCGATTATTTACAAAAAATCAATAGAAACAATTAAATTCACGTTTAAAACCGTTGCGTATTTTCACTTATAACGCAAAGGAAATTGCTGCGCGTAATTAATTTGAATGGGGCCTTAACTAAGTTTTAATAGTATAATATCGAAACAACATTTACGGCAATGTACGACTAAAACCATATACGCCCCACCTTCCAGCATTATAAAGTCGATTTCCGGAAACCGGATATTATAACAAATTCGCGAGTACCGTCGTTCCTACTATAAATTATAGTCATATCATCATTGCAATAATAAAAAAAAAAAATTAAATTAAAAACCAGGAAGTACTGTCGAGCGGAATAAACAACTCCGTGTAAAATATCTCGTAATACTCGTATTATTATGTATTAAGATGAAGAGGCTATTTCTTAAGGATCATATTGTTATTTTCGGTGGAAGATAGTCACCAATGTAGAATTTCCGAATTTCTGTTAGGTACCACACACTACGTGGGAATTATAAATAAATAATAAAGTGATCAATTTTAATAAAATTCTACAGTATAAAGTATAGATAATGTATTTTAGTCGATTAAAAAACTTCTGTTTATGTTTTTTATTTGATAAACAGAAGTTCTTCAAATTTTTATTCCAATGATTATCATTGTCATATCTCTCAAAATATAATACAATAAAAAATAAATGATGAGCCAAGCTTTAATAATCATAATTTTGTATAAACAAGGTTTCACGATTATAAAAGTTCTTTCTATTAAAATATCAAATAAGTAAATGTATAGTATAATAATGCATTATAAGTATATTGTGGTTGTCTTGTTTCTGTCCTTATTTAGGATTATTAAATATTTATTATTATTTATTATTATTTATTTAGGTTATTTAGTTTAGATTTAGTGTAGCTTAGTTTTTTTTAAATGTATTTAATTTAGTTATATACAAATATAAATATATATAAAATAAGAATATTTTTTAACCATTTTATTCAAGACATAAAAATACATTTCATATTTAATGTTTACAAATCGTGAGTACTTTCCATGAAATACAATCATTTTCGATTGTTTTTATTACTTTTTTTTTACAATACTACGTAAGAGTTTTAATTTTTAACTTTTCAAGTGTAAGAAATATCTTGTAACTAACAAATAGTTCCTAAAATTATTGGTTATAATTATAATTTGGTCTAAAATCTTAAGGATTATCAAGTACGATATCTACAATGTCTACGTGGTACATACAAATATTATTAAAACTTATTAAATGTTTAATACAATTTATATTAGAATGGTAAGTATTAAGCACTAACAAAACATTTAATCATGAATTATTAGCTGAAACTACATGCCGTTTTATAATTTTTTTAATTAATGTCAATTCAAATGTTGAAAATTTTTAATAAAATGAACGTGTTGTTTGATATTTTTGGTGTTAACTAATTTTTATCTTGATGTGATATGATTATGATTGAACCCTGTTTTTTTAACCTTGTCTCTACATTTTAAGTGTAAAATTGTTTATTTAATCGAAATTAATCTAATAAAAAATACTTATTAATAATAATGTCATTAACACATTCCGTGGTGGTAATAATCACAACTCAATGATTACTAATATTAACGACTGACAACGAAATAATCGAGAACGATTTCGTTGAACACAGATGTATATTAAATCGTTATTTTTTTTCGTAACATAATGTCAGTAGTTTTTCGAAAGTGTTTATTAAACTATTGGGAAATTCGAAAAATGACCTTTCTAAAGTATCAACGAGATAACGTTTCCAAACCGTTGACAGGTTTACGTACATATGTTACAACTAGAGCAATCTCGTCTACCCAAAATCATGTGGTCGCGTACGAAACGAAACGAGGAAAAAAAACACAACATTGTAAAATCATTGTACATTCTTCGGTTGACTGAGAGTCTAAATAAGAAATAAGTCTCTCGTCGACGACTACTTTCTAAAACGGTATAATGAAAGAAAGAAAAAACCGTTAGCGTACAACGCGATACTGCAGTAATAGCGCGTATATTATAGCTGTACATAGTTGTGAGCACGCACCATGCACGTACTTCTAAACCATAACTCTACAGCGGCGTACAATATTACAATACCATAATAATAGTAATATAAAAATAAATAATTACAATAATACCGCCCGCCGTCGATTCGTCTGCTCTTGGATTATGTAAAAAAAAAAAAAAAAAACAGTAATAATAATTGATGAAAAACAGCGTATGAACAATGAATAAAACGGCATTGCGTAACCTGGTGGTATGGACCGAGGGGGTATATCGCGACGGTGTGCAACTTTTTCCGACGACGGTCGTTACGCGGCGCATAGGTATTTATATGTGTGCGCTCCGCTCACCGCTGCCGTTGCCGAGTCTCTTGTAAATATTCGCGTGCGTGCACGCACGTACCTACCGTACGTGTAGGTACATTTATTACGTACGCGGTATACGCAAGGAACGGTACCCCGTACCGGTAGGCGCGCGAACGCGTGCGTGTACGTTCAAATGTTAGTGTGATACGACGCGCGGGCGAGCGCTTATACGGAGAGAGAGAGAGAGAGAGAGAGAGAGTGAGAGAGAGAGTCACTTACGATTTGTGAGGGAGGGGTGGTGGTAAAGTGAAAGCACCGTCGTGATCCGTAGTCGTCCAACGGTGCACGGAGTGACGGAAAAGAAATAATAAAAAAAGCGTCGAGGACAACCCATTCCGCGCGCGCAACGATGTAACACGCGGTTTACGCATACGACACGCTCGAGGACGCGACGACGAAAGCTGCGAGATAGATGGCGGAACAACACGTCGAGCTTATCGCGAAGGGTTGGTCAGTCGGGGGTGTTGGGCAGGGGGAGCTTCAGAGTCTTGAGAGTGGTGGTGGCGACGGCGGGTGTGGAACGTGCGTGGGCGTTCAGAAAAGTCACGGCGTCGGTCGTTCGTCGTCAGACGCGCGTGAGAAAACCTTTCGTCACGTGCCGTGCGTCGGCTGTACCGGTTGCAGAGTTAATCTCATTAGCCGTACGTTATCATTGCAGTGCGCCGCCGTCCGAACCTCGACCAAGTGCCCGCCCGATAAATCTAATTGGCTGGGCCCAAAAGGTCCCGTACGGTGTTGAAGCGTCTTCATACTGGAGTGTTGTACCTGCGCGTATAGTCATTTTTCCCGTTCGCAACAAATCTTGAATCGTTCTATTGGTTATTTTTTCTAATCTATAAAATTGGTAATTTTCACAAACAATAGATTTATCACGGTTTTATGAAATCACATTGTTCCGTTACTTCCGTCGTGTTGTTGTTTTTGCATCATCATAGCAGGAGGGGAATTACATCTTGAGTTTATAAGAAATCTGTTCATTCGTCACTTTTGCGGTGGTGTATAATCATTTGTGAGCTATGCATAGTAAACTGTGTAAATTAAAGATTGCATTTACATTCAGATATTTGGTTTATTTCAACTAAAACAAAACTTAGTTAAGACATTGAAATTGGAAAATATAAATAATTGTTTTTCTTTTCTCAATTAAGAATCCACATTTACGAAGACGATATAGTTTATATTTATTAAAGGTACAGCTTCTGTAGTTTCAAATTGTTTGCATACTGCATAGATGTGCAAATGGAACGGATCAATATAATTATTTTTTATCGAAATATCCGCAAAACTAAGCTTCCAAAATCCCTAAATTGTGCCTCCGAATACGCAAATTATAGCCGTTAATAGTCACAGCATGGTTTAACCTCGCCGCTTCTAACTCCGCCGAACGATGACTGTTTTGTGAAATCACATATGAAATACTAAAATATAAATATAATATAATATAATATATTATATATAATATAAATATATATAAATACTATACAATATTGTTAGGCGTAAACGCATATGTTTACCACGAAAAGTCATCTCGCGCACGCGCACGTACACCATTCACGGACACACGCGTGCGCACGAATTCTCATTGCAGCTTTTAACGACGACCTTTTCGACCTTTCACGCGTGTTTCTTGTAACGTTCGTCCGCTTCTCACGCATGTACGCATTATCTACACACGTCGAATGTCAATGCAACTGGAAACTAGTCGGAACGCGGAAAATTAAGTTCCCTTCGGATGTATTGTTATTAACGTATGGAATGGGAGAGATAAAAAGTCCGCGGTATTATCAAGATTAATTATTTTAAAAGTATTATAACACGGACTTCCGCAAATGCAAGTGGTGGAAGGGGCCATGTGCGTGTCATAATATGTCCCCGCAAACATTCGTTAAGCAAAAATACAATTTTAAGTCTTGGTGATAGTAGTACGTTGCTATTAGGTATAACGCGATTCGTGATTATTATTTTTTCGGTTCGCTTGTCTACACTTTAAAACGGTTAAGTTGAATTAAACGTACATAAGCTTGCTCTGCTGTGAAACGAGATTCAATAACCGCGTACGTAATCGCTTGGCCTAACCGTAAGCCGTGCAGTGCAATAATTACTAATAGATCTCGACGATTCAGCGGTACATTTTTCACCTTCTCTCCGGATCCTCCGGTAACCTGCGTGCGTTCGAGCAGCCGCGCAGGTTCCTATCTTCGCATTCGTAATGTACAGATAATGATACCATCGTGACGAAATGCCATTGCCGCAAAGGCAAAGACTCGCAAGAGCGGTAATATAATATATTTTCATTGTATTTCGTTTCCTAACGGTACATTGTCGCCGTCTAATGGTCGCAGGCGCGTGCGCGTGCGAGAGCAAGACAACAGCTGACCGCAGTCGCCACCGTCGTCGATGAACGGGTACCGTTATGCGATGGTGTACAACAATTTATTATTTTGCCGTGTTGGATTTTTGTACGGTCCAATGCCGCCGTTGTTCGGCTAGCGTTTCGCACGCCGCCCCGCCGTACGAGTTTCGTTGAAAACCTTCGTACAGTCGTTTTTTTTTTCCAGAACACCGCGCACTCACCGTACGATAATTTATATTATAACAACAGTGTATAAAACAATCATTGTTTTCATTATTAATCTTGCGATTCGTTCGCGCGAACGCTACACGAATAAATCGAACTACCGAAACAGCTGTGCCAAGAGGGGGGAGGAAGGAGAATGAGGAATCACCGCGGCGGGAAAACAACAATCGACGAAATCTTTGTTGAATATTATAATACAAGTAATATTAACCACACAAATCGAACCCCAGTAAAGTCGGACGCGTTTTGTAAACATCAAAAGACGTCTGGTTTTCGCGGTTTCACGATTTCAGCCCGCCCTTCTTCAACTACCGTTACCACTTCGAAAAACCTCTAGGCGATGGACATACGAAAAGAAAGTTTATTTGGATGCAAATGACGTGCTCGCCTAAATATAGTAATGTACGAAGCTCATGGGTACGAAGCGAGAAACGAACGCGCGCCCACATAGTCAATTAAATCGAAAATATATAATCCGTGCGTACGTACATCCTTTAAAAGGATATTTACGTACACGCGAAATTACACACTACCAATATTAATAATATAATATTCAATCAACCCGGGATAATAAGAACACTAGAGGCGTCAAAGCTTTGTTCGATGTTATTCTGTTTATACCGATAATATTGATATTTATGCGTGTATGATATTATATTATATTACTCGTGTCCGTTGATATCTATGTAGAATATATATTTATATATATATATATATATTTGACATGTATTATATTTATACACACATTTATAAGTCAAAAGCTGCAGTGCGAAACGGGGTTTTTATGTTTTTCGCATTGCTCTCCAAAGCCGCCTCATTAATATTACTCTTTGATAGATATTGCAGTGGAAGCTATATAATTTTTTTTTTATTATTCATTATTCGTGTGAATATGTATTTGCGTAAATAAATACATAATAATTACATAAAGCGATCGAAGTTCACAGTTACTATCACACGAAGGTCATATCACGCAAGATAAAAAAAAAATGTATGTATTAAAAAAGTTTAAAAGTTAGTGGTGATTTTTTCGATGAAAAATATACGTGTCTAATTCCTTGGAACCGTTGAACAGGGCCGGCAAGAACTTTTTAGAGCCTCGAAGCTGATCGATTCCAGGCCCCCTTAATTTACACTTGTTTGGCCAACATATCCATACCACTGCATTTGTGCATATTTTAGAGTACAATAAAAGTATAAAAATTTGCATCTTATACTACGAGGGCGAATGAGATTGTAAAATAATTTCGTGTAAAAGGCTGAGACGACGGGCCTTCTTGGAGGTACGGGTCCTGGAGTTTCAGCCATCCCTGCTCCACCCTCTCAGCGGCCCTGCCGTTCAACATACCAAGTTGACCGTTTTTATTATATTCATAGACACACTCGTATATACATAAATAAAAGAAAGGTAAAAAATCTGTCGGCGTTATAAAAAGAAAAAAACCGTCGTCCTACTACCTTCATGTATATAAATGTTTTCATGTTGACATGACGTGATGGGATGCACCATGAATGATTACGGTGTTTGCTTATGTTTACATAAAAAAATTAACGAAAAACGAGCGTATCATAATACACTCTTCAGGATGTAATCCGTTATGTTTGTATACCGTATACGCGTGTTCCGTAAAAATAATTAACGCATCAAAGAGATTAAAGGCGTAACGAGAATGGGGATTAAGAACTTTCGGAATTGTGCGCGGCTTGTACCTTTAATCGCTCCGGCCGCCACGTCGATTTGGTCGTCCGCGCATTGCTGATGCTGTTGCTCGTGTCGTAGCAGAGCAGCGACGGAACGTGACAAAGACGGATCGGACCGCGACCAGACGTCGGGCGATCGGCTGAATTGCGTCACGTGATCACCGTCCGTTTCACCGTCGTCGTCGTCACCGTCCCGGTCATCGCATTGCTGTAAGGCGGCGGCCACTATTCTGGACATCGAATCGTCCGTGTCACTGGCCTCGGACGACGCGTACCCCGGCGGCTCGTTGCGCTCACGCTGTTCTCGTAGCGTTAATGCGTCTTCAGCCGCGATGGCCGACGGATCGTCCGCGGCCGCGGTCGGCCACGCGACGAACATGACAACGAACGGTCGTGTATTTACGAGGCGGTGGCGGTGGTGGTCGGGCGTACGCGGTTGTGGACGATTCGGACAGGTACGTGCGCGTCGCCTCCTCGGCGGTGGCTGAGGCCGCAGTACGTGTTTGCGTACAGAATACCGCGGGCACGGCGCACGAGCGGTGCGGACAGTAGTGTCCCCGATCGCCGCGGCGCGCGATCGACGAAACGCGTGCGGGACAGGACACGCACACACGCCCGTTTGCGCGGCGGACGTAACGCGCCAAAAACCGATGCACACGCCCGGTCGCGCTCACGGCGGCGGCGCGTCTGCTGACGACGTATTCTGCCGGCTGCCGGTACCGCACACCGCCGCCACACACTTGCGCGCCGAGACCCATTTGCATTTGTATGTTACGCTCGAGCGTGTGGTGTGCACGACGACATCGGTTGCCAATCGTGGGACGGCAACGCTTTCAACATATTGTTTTTATGTTTGTACAACGCGCGCGTTTGGTGCGGATTTTCGAAACGATATACCTATGCAATGCGCGCGTAGCATACGAACGAAAGAGAATGCAATAAGCGCATTAGGTCCGGACGAAAATCGAATAAGATCCGTCGGAAACTGTGTGCGTTACGAGCGGTAAACGGTTTACGCGAAATCCGCGTTCCGTCTGCAAAAGTGTGTGTGTGTGAACGTTTTCGTTCTCTGACAGCGACACGCCTAATGTAATAATATGTACTTTGTACCTTCGGAAGTCGAAATCAAAAGATTTTCCAGACAGTTTGGTCCTGTTCACCACCGCACCGCGCGCATATATATTACGTTATTACGCACCGTTTCGTGTATACAACCGTCTCCATTTACATATATTATTACAAATTGTTTGATACGGCTAAGCACTCAGAGCAAATATATATATATATATATCCATGTATATATATATATATATATATATATATATATATCCATGTATATATATGTATACATGGAACGACCGCGGCGAGCTCGTGAATATCGCAATGTTGCACGAGCAACGTTTACTGATTTCAGGTAAAGGGTTTGTATTTATGTATTCGAAATGTATTCCAAACACGGTTAAATAATAATTTAAAACGTTGCGTCTAAAAACGACTTTTTAACGATAATATTCATACGTACAAATACAACATTGCACCGCGAGTCACCGATCATGAATCTATAGATTGCAACTTTGACCGCGCGTGCGCGTAACGGTTTTGCAAGGGTCGGCCGCGGCGTGCGCGTACAATACCTATTTATACAAATATACATAGTGATATGGCACTGAAATGTTGATATAATAATATTCATCGTGTACTATACGACAGCGGTTAGTCAAAGTGCGTGATATCATTATGTTATTGTTACAAACGATTACATCGTGCTTATTATTTTAATTTTAATTTTTTTATTTTGTTTTTACATGCACACGATTTAAAAATACACGAACAATTAATCGCTGTCATCGTTATTTTAGAGGGACGTGTACGATTACAATGCGCGATCATCTGAATACATAAAGTTACTATGCTTTTCTTCGTACAGGCTGATCCGTTGAGGAAATCAAGCGCGCGCCCTCGTCGTTAACAAGCATGAACACAACGCAGTTAAGAACACGATAGTTGTATAAATTGATGAACTGCACGGATAAAGATGCCTCCGGCGGAACGCGATGTTACATCGCCGTAACTTCGTACAACTACATTATTATGTACACGTTATTTAAGTATAATACGTACACGCGACTGCATGCCGATGTGTCCATATGTATTTGCAGTACAGACGACACAGGCATAACACAAACTTTTGGTACAAAAATTATGATTTCATAACACTGCAGCGACGCATAAAATGAATAAATATATAAGCTAATCAACGATAAGAAATAAATAAAATACAATCACTATATGTTTGTACCTATGCATATACCTAAATAAATAAAAAAGGATTTTGCGTTCCCTGCGCGCACGTCGCCACTGTTCCAAGGTTTGATCGAGATAATGCGCCTGTGTCCGACGTCATTATATCTCGGCTCAATATTCATACGGTGGCGGCGGCGGCGAATGCAGTGGTGCCGTTCAACGACAATGGGTTCGAGGAAAGTCCACTCGTTCGACGTTTCGAACGAGCACGGCAAAGACGGCGTGCATTTCTTTTCACATGCATTGCAGTATAGATGCCAATTTCGCTGCACACGCTACACACATAGACAAAACTGAATTTAGTGCATACATATATGTTGAATGCATAGAAGTGCGACGATTCGACGTTACAGTTTATAATACATCTATATTTATTAATGATTTTTTATTTTCCTTAGAATTTCGTCAATCAAAACGCAATGCACAGCAATAGTGTTGCATGGCGTTAACGATATAAACTCTATTACCGTCGTAGTCGTCGACGATTTGATTTTTTCGCGCGATATTAATCCGACAACTAATAATCGAGTTCTTGCAGTATTATAACTGCCGGCAACGTCACTGAAATCAATCAAACGATGACGACGACGATGATGATACTATTACGATGATACACTTCATCGGCGGCGGTTTTGTAAACTTCACGCGTCGTATATAATAACATTGTGGCCAGCCAGCCGGACACAGTTGGTCCCGCAGTCGACTGCCGCGGAGAACGAATAGCTGTTTTTATTTATTTTATTATTTCCGCGTTGTTTCTACATAACGGTGGTGACGAAATTACGCAATCGGCACATTAAGACTTTCTCCGTGGCGCTCACCGTACGCGTACGAACGTGAACCGCAGCGCGTGAATATAATATTATACTATTTCGGCGGACGAAATTCAACGAGAAAAAAAAACCGTGTAAGAGTTTGGTAAAACTCGGCGTAGCAGCAGCGTGCACGGGAAATTGTTCCGTATACAGGGCAACACAATAAATGTCGGCAATAACGTATGCATTCAGCGATTGTATTACGGGAAAATGAATAATGATTACAGACGTACGCAGAACATTTCTGCCGAAAGTGATTCTCCGCGTATCCAATCGAAACAATTGACTGCGCTAAAACCGTTGCTCGTGGGTCGCGTCGGCACAAACCTGGTACAAATCGTACGCTTTTACGCGATAACGGCCGGATTATGTTATACGCTAGAAAATAGAAAGACGCCGCTGGTCGGATTTTCGGACGTTGCGCGTCGAGAAATGCGCGCAATGTTACTGTTCAAAGTGAGCAACGCGGGGCTCGCGGAATTCGCGGCTATAAATAATATGACAATAATAATTATCTCGCGGACGTTGTCGTCGTCCATCAAAAATGTAGTGGGAGGGGGGCAGGTGGAACGAACGAGGTCTCGGAAAGAGGAGCAGAAGATATTAATAACAATAACAATACTGTAAATGTTGTGATACGCGCGCTACGCATTTCGTTGGAGCTCCGACCGCTGAAACGTGTGCGCGCACGAGTGAATATAGTATTATTTTTTTCCCCTCGTCCGCGTTCGCGATGTTTTCTTTTCTCCGACAAAACGACATACGCGTACACGCACGGAGAAAGATTTTCTGATTTTCTGCGGCGGCGGCGGCGGCGGCGACGGTGACCGGATATAAACGACGCGCGCGCGGAGAAACTTTCGCTGTTACGACGACGACTGGGATTACGCAACGGACGTGCGGCGAACGGTCGGACATTCTCCTCCGTTGTACTGCCGCCTTCTCTCTTTCCGTGCGCGCGTCATCTCTTTATATATATATATATATATATATATATATATATATTTGTATACAGTTGGAGAGAGTTCCTCTCGTAATGGTCACGACCACACACTCTACACGACGTGCGATGTAATAATATTATAATGACAACAATAATAACATTACGCGGCGAAGGTAACGTGTACATGCACGAAATGTACGGGGGGAAAAAAATATATAAATCGAAAACCGAACGCGCGCGGGCCGGTAAACGCACCGTGGGGTAAAGTTTTTTTCGACCGAGCGCGAACGCTGCAATAACTTTATAAACGTGCGGTATTATTTATATGGGTACCTACCTAAATACGTGTACGTGTGCGTGTATACCACACCACCGCGGTTGCGCGTTACGGGCTACCTGCTTGCGTCGAGGACATTTTCTGCTAATGTCGTTACAATGACGGGGCGCGCGAAGGCGACTGTGGGATACGTCATCGCGAACGGGTCGGGGCACGGGGGGATCGTCTTCGCGCGGAAAAGATCGATTACGCGTGCAAGTTTCACGACGGCGGCCGACTTATGAGGCGCTGTCCGTGTCTATTATTTGCGCACGCACAATAAAACCATTATACATATACATATATACGTGTACGTAATGAATATTATAACGGCTGGCGACGACTTGAACTCGAAAAAAGTTTACGCTGCTCGTGTGTACGTTTCGCGATGACGCAGCACCGCAGTACGGCACAACAATGCAACAACAATACATTACATCAACCCGTAACCTACATAACACGGACACGGCGTGTACAGTATACCTATACAGGACGCGTTGTACGGCAACGCGCGCGTGCATAAACCCAGTACGTAATGTTACAGAGAAGGGACGGTCGGCGTGCGACGGTTGTTTGTACCTTTTCTCAGCACCCCGCTGACGCTGGACGATGTACCCGACGGAGGTGGCGAACAGCACTGCTGTAACAACGAAGTGGTCGTAGCTGCCACCGCGCTAGCCGCCACTGATCCCTGCTGCTGCTGCTGCATGTCCCCGTCGCCCTGTGGCGTTCCCGTGGCCGTGGCACCCGAGGACGGTGACATCAGTATGGTGTTGGCCGCGGCGGTGACGGCGGCCGACGGGCCACCCGCATGGTGCTGCTGCAGGTGGTGTTGGAGTTGTTGCTGATGATGACTATTGTACTGTTGCTGCTGCTGTTGCTGCTGCTGCTGCTGCTGATGGTGATAGTACGGCGACGAAGACGATATGGGCGACGACGAAGACATTTGTTATGCCGTAACGGTTTTCTCTCGTGCGGCTACTGCGCGAAGGTGCAGACGACCCGACATCGTCTAGGAACTGGAGTTGGTCGGCATTGGACCGATAAGTGGTCGCGCTCGTATACGTTGGTTGGTGTGCACGTGAAACAGTTTTACGTTTATTGGCGCTTTACTGGTGTTGGTGCGTGTCGTCTTCGTCGTTATCCGCGACGACGGCGATGGTCATATTGTTCCGTCAACACACGCAGTTTTTCACGAGTCCGGCGGCCGATAGTCGTCGGTGAACCGAGTGTCCCGCTCGCGGTAGCGGTGCACGGGAACACGTCGGAGCTTTGCAGCCGTACGAGGTTATCGGCGGCGGTCGGCGTTATCGCACGCGTGCAAAAATAATAACGACGACAAGAAGACGCGGGCGAACCGCGCAAACAGTGTTCGACGTGCGAAAAAAAAACCAACAAAATATTGTTATATAACAACGTTACCCGCACTCTCGGTTCGTCTTACACGTGTGTACAATAACGTATCATCTTAACTACACGGCGTTCATGACGGTGATGAAGACGACAATTGTTGTTGACAAGCTCGAATTTCTAGTCGCAACAAAAACAGAAGCGGACTCGATTATTTAATAAGAAAAAAAACGAAAAACTATAAACTATACGTGTATTCGCGATGCTACTGCGATGGTAAAACAGCAGTAACAGTAGCAGTAGTATTAGTAGTAGTAGTGGACGACGGCTGTGTGTATATTAAGTAACACGCGAAAACGGCGTTCGGACGACGGCGGCGGCGGCGGCGGCGACGACGACGACGACGGTGTAAATACGCGCGTACCACACACAACATACGTTGGACAGCACTAGCTCACTAACTAACCGCCGAGCGCAGTGACTGAGTACTGACGTAGTCCGTGGCAGCGGGCGGCAGCGCGGTGACGGCAGTGGTGGCGGCGGCGGTGGGCGGCGTAATAGCCATTCACCGTCGGTACTGTCGACGGAGAAGTATACGTTTCTATGCGTGTGTGTGCGCGTACGTATATTTGCGCGCGCGCCCGCGTGTTCGCATATGTATGTGTGTGAACATTCGTACGTGTATCTATACGTACGTACGCATAGTGTGTGCATGTGTACGGGCGGGAGGAGGTTTTGGTGAGAATAGGAAAGGATATTATACACAAGCACACGCTTAGCGAATATTAGCTTATATATAAATGTGGGTGCGCGTTTGCACGATAAGGAAAGACAGAGATAGAGAGAAAGCGACGATCGTGTGTGTACGCGTGTTAAAGCGTGTGGTGAGTAGAAGCAGAAGGAGTGTCTTGCGGAAGAGAGAGAATATATAAAAAATAAATAAATAAAAATGTATGTGTTTTAATGTGTACGTGTGTGTGCATGTGTCGGAAGAATGGGAAAGAGAGTGTGTGGTGCGAGTGAGAAGAGTGAGCGAAAAAATAAATGTATACGTATGTATTTACGACGACGGACGGAAAGAAGTGAAAGAGAGAGAGCGAGAGGGAGTGAGCGAACGAGGAGAGAGTGCTGCGATAGCAGAAGGGAGGTGGAGGCGGCATCGAGTCGAGCACAACAGCAGAGGCGTCGCGCGAACGCGCGCGCGCATTGCCGCCGCCGCCACCTAGGCTACTGCTGGTGGCGGCCACGTTCGCGCGCCGAGGATGCCGCCTGCGCGCTTGTACGTACAAGCGTACGTACACCGTACTCAAAGGAACGTATAGAATATACTTTTGTATTGTTGTGTATGTACAACGTGCGTCACATCACAAATACTGCACTTTAATATTGCTATTTCATTGTCATGTCTTCAACTGTTGTTGTGATCGACCACTACGTTGTCGTTGTTACCGCGACCATGTACGACCATCCTAACGACCCATACTAACGCACACACAGACCGTACACGTAAGATTATCGTCGACACGATCGTAAATGGTACCCCCGGAGTGTTGCCTTTGTGTTCGGACCAACGCTTGGACAACGCAAGTGCATTCGTGTTCGTACAGCGATAACTCAACGCTTCTACACACCCCCGTATGTATCCGTCACCAACGTCACAGTAGGACGAAACGTCGTTACCGCGATAACGAAGCGTGGTAAGTTTCCACGTGTAATTCCGACGTGTACACGTAATAAGTTGTTTTCACGGAAGAGCTCCGCTAGCACGAAGTTTTCGCGGATATCATCGTATTAGCCCCTTGAAACCACTAGCGCGCGTTTTGTTTTTTTTTTCAGAATCGAGATTGGTATATATATATATTTGTACACAGCGCACAATGTCGCGGAAAAACGTATTATTTTTATAGTTATATTCGAGCAGAACGCCTTCCGCGCGGAAGTAATGACGAAAAAATAATAATAATATCTGCTGCACTCCATACCACCGACGCTGCGGATCATAGTAGATTTATTTTTATTTCCATCGATCAATAGACAGTGGCGTATTTGAGGAGGGTGATGGGGGCAATCCCCCCCAAAGAATTTTTAGACCAAGACAATTTTTATATAAATATTGGGTATTTTATTAAGAAACAAAAATTATGATTTATTTTATAGTATTACTACATTTGAAAACGTTTTAGATTTTACACTAATTTAAATAACACAAAACGCTAAATTGTTCATAACGTTTTAATTGTCAATAACGGTAAACGGAAAATTTTTTAAACGCTTAAATTTGTATAACATTTAAATGCTTAAATTGAATAACGTTCAAATTATTTATAGCGTTAAACACTCAATTGCTTATAACGTTTATATGTTCCATAACGATAAATAATATATATTATTTTGATTAAAAACCCAGTCCATACTTAGTGAAAAATTAGATAAAACACAAGCGAAACTTTCAAAACACAGATAGGTGTTAAAAAAGAACCACACAAAAGACCATTTTAAGTGGATTCGGCATTAGATTCAAAAAAAAAAAAAAAAAAAAAACCACGAATATTAAGGATTCACCTGATATAAATATTACCAAAAATTTTATTTGTAAACGTTGAGCCTAAACTAAAGAAAAAATTTGAATTACCCCCCCCCCTCTCCCCTTAGAAGTAAATCTAAATACACCCCTGTCAATAGATATACGTTTTTAGCACCATCCGATAAAAACGCGTATACAAATATATACTATATATATAAATGTATTCGCGTGTATTCGACGAAGAGGATGGGAATAAACGTGAAATATTAACACAACATATTTTTAAAACAAAAACTTATTTCGTCGGTAAATATTTTTATCCCTTCGCAGATTCATTTCCCCGCCGCGGTGTGCACTCGTCGTAACGGTACAATGTAATCGCGCGCGCGATGCAGCGCCGACGGATCCCGTCGGAAACACCTGTACGACGAAACCGGGGTACGCGCGTACACCCGAGTGTATGTACACACAATGCGACGTGTAATATGCACATGGAAACGGTACTTTACGCTACCGACGGGGATACGGAGAAAAGAAGAAAGAAATAAAGCCTCCCCCGACCTATAAGCGGGGTGACCACGGGGTGAAATCACACTCGCACGCGCACGCGCACACGGAACCGAGGTGCTGGGTGGCACGTATGTTTACCTGCGCGGCAGATGCGTGCGTGGGCGGTGGAAAAGCAGAGCAGTGCGACGACGATGACGGGGTCGGTGCAAAGAGAATAGACGGAAAAAAAACGTAACGAACCGTGGGACCCGTTATGTTTTGCCGTGCACACGCGCGCACCTGACCCGACCGGCGTGTACGCGCACCATTAGACACGAAATTCAAACTGGAAGACGAACGTACCGTCGCCGCGGTGTCGGATTGCCACGGCACACACCTGCTGTGCGTCGTCCACGGTCTCGCGTTCCGCGACGCGCGCAGAACACCCGTCGACAGTGTTGTTATGTTATTACAAGTGTTTAATACGTACGCGCGCGCACACACGTGCGTTGTGTCGTGTACCTTTTGCGCTCGAACCGTTGTCGTCCCGTCGCGCACAAAGCCGTACGCGCGTTTTACCGTCGACGCGGCGCCGAGGGCGCGGCGAACGACGCGAAAGAAACGGTTATTCTTCCAGGTGGATTGTTGACGTTATCGCACTGTTCTTCTTCTCTTCGGCTTTCGAGACCGTGTCGTTCAACAAATTCGCCTTCACATTTCCTTATCCAATCCTTCTAATCCATCTCTGGTCTCACTTTCTTACCTGCGTAATTTTGGCTTTCCAAGTGGTCGTTTACCTTGTGGTACGTTATCCTGTACTATTTTTCCAATGATCCTGATTTTCGCCAAGGTTAGCTTGGTTAGCTAGCACGACCTGCTCACGTCAATCTTCTTTTGATAATATCTTATTCAATGCTTTGCGTCGTACACGTTTTAATTGTTGTGTTTGGGCGTTCACATACGTACACATGTGTGTATTTATTTGTTTATATCACGCAACTGCTTGGTCGACGTCGAGAACATGCACGTGTGCGATAAACGTACGAGCCGGTACTCCGGTGCCCGTGAGATCGCGGACCGCCGAGAAATTCTGCGCGATGCATTCGCAACGCATACTCGTGCATACGCGCGTTTGTCGGACACTCGGTGCGAGCCGCGTGACCGCCGCAGTTATCTCTATTCGACTTTTCGAATCGGTACGCTACATTATTCTTCTTGATCTTGATCATTGGCTTGTGTTATACAACGAACCGTCGCGGATTGTTACGTTGCACGACAATGCGTACGTTAGCGGTCAAGAAGAGAAAGAAGATCGGCGCCAACGATTCGGTTGTGCTCGACGCGGCGAAAAACAACGTGCAATTGAGACATGAGTAGGAATTTCAAACGGGTTTCACGTTGAACGCTAGAGAGGTCTTGCCGACTAGTCTTATTGAATTACTCGGCACCTGGACCAAATACCTTTGACGAAAAGGATAACAAGATAGCTAAACACACGTGACATTTGTCAAATATGGACTAACGGGGAGGGAGGTCTAGGAGGACGTTTCCTCGGAGCTCGTGGATATTAATGTCTCGTAATCTTAGAGTATTTAGATTTCACATTACTTACGCCTTATCTACGGCATGACGATTTTGAACTTTTTAGCAAAAAATCACTTTCTTTCCGAAACTTAGTTATTTGAGTAACTGTTAATAATATTTGAAATATTTAATCTTTAAATAAATTATTATTCAAAAGAATAAAGTTTTTTTTCTGTAGTTTATATGTAATTAATTATTAATTTTAAAAAAACAAGGTAATAAATACGAGAAAACGTTTCAATATGTTTCATAAAAAAAATATTTATATACTGTACAGGGATTATTATTAATTATATTATATTAATATATTATATATCATTAATTATATCCGTACGTAGATTATTTAGTGCTATTATACATTATTTTTATGGATAGTACATGGATCCCTGCAGATTTTACAGTGCGTGGTGCATAGTTGTACACATAGGTTAATTGTTCGATTTACGTGCGGTACGTGTGCGTACCTTTGGTCGTTTTTTATATTAGGCAAACTCTTTATGTAATCGTATAGTCGACAGTACGTTTTTTCCCATATTATTTATTTTTTATTGACTCGTCATCATAGTGGTACGCTAGGATAATAATATTACATTATTGCAGAATTAGTGTTGTACATCACGAGGTTCTGGTGCACGACCGCGCGCACCTTATATACTCGTATATTGATTGGTCGGCGACTGTGGTCGTGTCGTGTTTTCAAACGTCATCGTCGTCGTTGTAAGTGTTGAACGAACGACGACGACGACGTAGCTGACCGTGTGCCATTAACACGCACCGCAGAACTTAACCATTGTTCTGCAGCAGATGTTAAGTTAAAGATGATATAAAAATACGTGTGCGATTACTTTATATACATATATATTACAAAGTTTCATAAACGAACTATGGTATATTATGGTCTACACGGCTTGTCGAAAAAAGTTTACGAATTTTTTGTTACACGCAGTGTATACGTCACACTGTGCACCCGCGTGCGACGTTAATTGTGCGTTATTTAATGCACATGGTAAAACATTATTGTTAAAGACTTGTAAACGAACTGTGTAGAGCGCGCGCGGACTGTGGCGGGGACGTTGCCGGTAAAACGTAATAACAATTGTGGAAAAAATTGAGGAGCGGTTGCGGTGAAGGCCGCGACGACAACGCTTGCTGCAATTGTGATTGCATACGTTCTTATAATATCATAAACACCACGTCGCGAATAACATATCTGTTGAATATGGTTTACGATATGATTTTTACAGATCGAACAGTGCAATGTCAAGTCGAGCTTCGAAAATATTTTAAAATCGAATCCAGTCTTCTAATAACATTTAACTTTATCCAACCATTTACAAAACGTATTTAGTAATTTTAATTAGTAGTATTTTAGTATATTTTGTTGAAAATTGTATACGATTACATTTGTATTGAATTTTACAAATCTTTCAAATTCAAAACGAAATTCGTAAAAATTTCAATCGAGAAAAATACATATATATTTATTATTTATTATGACATATGTCATATACGTGAAAGTGTATTATATTTTAGCAAAATTTAACCTTTAAACGCTTAAAAAAAATGCTCACACTGTTTTTTGGATATAATATAAATAAAATTGATTGATATTTTAGTCAAAATGTCAAGCTTAATGAAATCATAATGGCTATAATCTACATTATATAATCATTGACAGTGTAGGTTTATTCGTTAATTTTTTTCGAAATTCGAAGAATTGTTGAATACTATAATAAATTTGAAGATTGTTAAATACTATACCAGTTTCTTCGTTTATTATTATAAATTTTTTAGTAATAAAAATAATAATAAAAATTAATTTAATTAAAAATAATAATTTTTAAAAAAAAAGATTATCCAAAAAGGTTTATAATTTCTATTTGGTATTTATTTTTATTTAATGTTAACTCAAATCAAATGGCTATTACAAAAAGAAAAAAAACGCTTGAGACGGAATTTAAGAGAGCTCCTCATAATAGTAATAAATGCTATCTTTCTATAGTAGGTATAGTATTTATAATATATGTAAAAAAAACAGTCATTTTTTTAGATTTTTTCATAATTCGACTTTTATTATAAATGGATCTATTGTAAATTTCTATAAGAATAATTGTTTCGCTATGAATGCAAAATTACGTGTTTAAAATTTAAATTCAATATAATAAATTCCAAATGGTATCTATTTCTTATAACCCATCTCCCACCTCTACCCTTCGAACAGTCGTATACACTTAATGGTGATATGTGCTCAGTATAATATATTGTTGTTAGCGAGATTCGGCGACAGTTTATTTTCCGTCGGTCTGTTGGCCCATAAGTATATATATGTAGAAGGTATTCACTCGATTACAATTTATCGAAAAAAAGAAGATGAATTGAAAAAAAAAACGGTTCAAAACTCGTTCGGCAATTCGCGGCACTGTGCAGCAGGTTTTTCGGTAGCGGTGGTGGCTGCGACGGGGCGTGCGTGGTTTTGTGTTGTCACGACGCACGGTAGCTTCTTCCAGCTGTTTCGCAGTGTGTAGATTCGCAACACAATCACGTCTTCAGATTCGGACTACGGGTGAGAGAGGACTTAAAAAATAAATAAAAATTTACCACAACTCGTTAGGCGCAAACCAGGTCTTGTTTGGAATATATTGCTACGTGCAGTTAGACATATTTCGAGAAGTTTCGTGAACCATAATACGAATAGTAGGTATAATACATACGATAAAAACGCGCGAGTATCTGTAACTCGATTTCTGTACAGTCGAAATCTTTTTTCACGATCTCATTCTTTGGCGCCGAATATAACTGTTTTCCGTTGGATTTAATTTTTTTGTGACTGATCGATGTATTATACCTCCTCGTTATTTTAAAGAAATTTGAAATATTATAATATAATGCTATATGCTAACTACTGGAGCAATTGTATAAAGTAAAAAAAAATACATCGAATTTGACATGTAATACATAATGGGGAAAAATTCGTATTTCACCGCAGGAGTTTTATTAAAATGCCCTTAGTCATATTTTGTTTTTTGTATGGAAACTAAAACAATATTGTACGTGCTCTTTTTCAACGTATAGGTACTTATAACGTATAGGTTTTCCAGAATAGTATTCTGTTTGAACAGCACACAGTTTTTAAAGTTGGATAACGAAGTCTTGAAAATTACATTGAGTTCAATACCTATACTCAAATTAAAAAAACTTCATAATATTTCAAATACATTGTACTAGTGTTTCATAAATATGTCTATGAGTTAAAATAATAATTTCCATATCTTCCAAATGCGTCTTATTTTACGTATATGAACAAAAATAATTTAGGCATTGTATTATTATACTGATATAAGTGTACTAGTATTATACTATAATAGGTGTATAGTATAAGTTTAAAGTACTAGTGTTTGATTACTATAAAAATTCGTCTATTGGTATATGATAGTAACAAACATATGGTTTGCTATTATTTATTAATTAGAAAACGACATAGTTGCCTCCGCCACCATGGTCCATGATTTTGTAGTCATCATCTTAAAACGAGAAGACATTTTTTTTCACCTTACGCGTTATTTTTAATAATTAACATGAAATAACTTTTTATTGAAATTTCCATAAAACAGAAAAATCAAATACTTCACCATTGTGGTGCGGTAACTCGCACCCAAATAACCTAACCGAACAGATACCGTCATTAACAAATAAATATTTTACCAAAAATAGTGTAGTAGTCTCTGGCACACCTAGTTCAGAAGTATGTTATTTCTTGTTTTTTTTTCTTTTTTTTTTTTTTCATCGCCATGTTTGACGCAAAAAAATTGCTTTTGTTTGTCAGCCATTTACCTAACCACTGATGCCGTGAATACAGTAGTATTTTTTTTGCATAACATTTCATGTTAGCTGTTTACAATATTTTTATTTTTAATAGCGTTTAAACCGCGGTCGCCACCATCATCGAGATCACTACCACTGCGTTTTATATACACATACATATACATATACATATAAATAAATTTATAAACACGGGACATAGAGGATCGCATATAACTAGCAAAAAGAAAAAACTAATAAATAAATAAAATCCGTTT
Source organism: Sipha flava (assembly GCF_003268045.1). Taxonomy (NCBI): domain Eukaryota; kingdom Metazoa; phylum Arthropoda; class Insecta; order Hemiptera; family Aphididae; genus Sipha; species Sipha flava. The sequence continues at coordinate 212,324 of NW_020272949.1, read as the reverse complement.
GCTGAAGGCAGTTAATGCGATTTTGGGTATCCAATATTTTTTAAATTTTTCAATAATCGCTCACTGTTGAAGAAACCGTATTTTTCCGTTAAAATGATTTAGTATAAACAGTACACTATACTAAATGTAAATTATTGTTAAGAATCAAACTCTGTTTCAACTTGGTAAAAAAATAAATCCCAAAAACATTTTCGAATTAATTAAAAACATCATTGATTCTTTTAAACAATTTAAATACCTAATATTGTATAGGAAACAAAATGCACATTATATACGATTGTGGTATGATAATATAAAAAATTTTATTTGATCTTATAATCTTATATTTATCATAACGAATTTTAAATATGTTTTAAAATATTTAATGGCATGTTGATCACAAAGAAGTATTCAATTAATAAAATTCAGACGTCCTAATTCATTTTAATGATTACATATGAAATGTAACCATCGATAATTACATATTAACAAATAAAAAATGCAATTTACAATACATTTTGTTAAAAACAGACTTTTAAAATGTTTAAAACTATTTTTACTTGTAGTCTAAAGTTAAAATATATTGACTAAGTCTATCCCAGATTAAACATAAACACCAAATGTCGACATATGCATTGATTAAATGGAAATGTTAATCAATCATGATTTTGACCGACATGTTTTTAGGTAGTATCATTTTTCTTACTGTATTGATTTATTGACATAAAAATTAATTATAGTAAGTTAAATTGTCAACCATTATTTCATACATCTAATATATATTTCATGCAGAAGTCAATTAATGTTGATTACGAGTTGATTAAATTTGTTAACCGATTTAGTGAAATTAAACAAGATAACATACTTGACAAACACTTGTTTATTTTTAATTTAATTAAGTAAAGAAAAAAGAAACTCGACTCATAGAGTGTTAAGTTTCCCTTCTATGAACCTATTTAAAAGTATTAAATTAATTTATACAAATCCGTATCGTTTTACCAACTATTGTATTAAACGACAAAACAACAATAAAATATTATTCTATTGCAAAAGAATAATAATTAGCAATTTCCACTAGTAAAAAACAAAACAGTGCGTAATGTAGAGACCAATGTTATAATATACCAAGTTTTAACAAAAATGGCGCTATAGTAAGGCAACTATTATACGCCTTTCGAGTTAAATTCACATACGTCCGTGTATGAGTAGTTGCAGTTTCAGCGTTGGTTTTGCTAGGCGTTAACTATGAGTCAATACGATGGCAAATATCTAAAAATAATCTCATCCATGGTAAAAACCCACCGGTTGCCACTTAACTGTTCACCGCCAATTAGGAATTATTATCTTAGGTGGGTCCGAACGGATTTTGGTGTTTTGTTTATCATCTCATGATTAGACTTTCGTTTGGTTGTTGGATATTGCACAAAACCAAAGCAGTCTTAAAGTTTTATGAGGCCAATATATTTCAGGAGTTTTATAATTGATAAATAATATATTATGTGTTAAAATAGACATAGTCATATAAACATAGACATAATCAATAAAAAAACAAAATAAATTAGATAAATTTAAATTTATAACCATTTCTTGTTCTGTAGTTCAAAGCATTAAGTGATTTAATCTCTCTTGGAGCATAATATTCAGTGGCGTATTTAAGGGGGAGAGGGCGAAAGGGGCAAATGCCCCGGGTGGCAAATTTTTAGGAGCGACAAAATATTCTAACATTTATTATTGATGTGTTCATATATTTTTTTAATTTTCACGCCTTTTTTGGTATTGTTTAGTATTTTAAAAATATTGTTGAGCATCTAATAAGAAATTAAAAAAATTATACTATACCTAGTCACCTAGGTTATAAAGAAATAGCAATATAGGTACAATACATTTATTATTCGATATTATATTTTCGTTCAATGTTTATAATAAAAACTTGGGTTCACAGAACGCGGTATTCACTTTAGGGCACATTTAAAAAGTGTTAAAATTTATTTAAGATCAACCACGGGAGAAAATCGTCTTAATTAATTAACAACCCACAACATTGAAGCTGATTTAACGAAAACTATTAATTATATGATATTATTGAACATTTTTCTTCTCCAAAGTTAAGAAAAAATTTATAAGTTATCGATTATTTTATTATATATAATTAATAATAAATATAATATATTTGATCTAATAAAAAACCATGTATTGTTAATCATTGTGCATATAATAAGTAACCAACCAAAAATACTTAAAAATGTTTGATACACCTCTAAATACGAGTCTACGTTTCACTCTAGGGGCTTTCAAATCCAGTTCCATTGAAAGTTTAAGAAACTTAGCTAATGAACTACCTCCAAACTTAAAAAGAATATATAACACTCTTCTCTATACAACCAGATCGTTCATAAATATCAAAAACCCTTCAAATAAATACCTAGCCAAGAACATAAAAAAAGCTGAAGAATATCACATAGACTTAAAACACCTAGTAAAAATAAAACCCCCGAGCTTCTCTCCGTGGAATACGTATTTTGACATAAACCTAGATATTTCTGAATTCAAAAAAGAAAACACCAGTTCTATTATGTACAGAAACATCCTTCAAAACACATTACAAAAATACCCCAACTACAAACACATCTACACCGATGCATCAAAATCAGACCAAAACGTTGGTATATATATAATAACGGAAAACTCCTCCTCCTCCTACAAACTTCCCCCCAAATGTTCTATTTACACAGCCGAAGCATTAGCCATACTCAAAGCCCTACAAAACATAATCATAAATAAAGAAACGTCGCACAATAAATATTTAATTCTAAGCGACTCTCTCAGCAGCTTAACTGGCATAAATAACTTAACAAAACCAACAGATATATCTAAACTTATCCAAGAAAAAACCTATGAAGTTAGTCAAAAAGGAATAGAGATAGCCTTTTTATGAATATCTGGACACTGTGGAATTGACGGCAAAGAATTGGCCGATCAAGAAGCATCCAAAGCAGCCTCAATTACCGACACCCATATTATAAATTTAAGTACTTATTCAGATGACTTTATTTCATAAATGGCAAAATCACTGGACATAACAAAACACCAAATTAAACACAATAAAAAATAATATTCAAGTTTGGAGAAACCCCGGCTTAAATAGGAAAGACGAAATAATTCTAAATCGTCTTCGAATTGGTTACACATTCACAACACATAACCATCTCATGGCTAGAAAAGACCCTCCCATATGCGAAACATGTGGAGTGGAGATCACTGTCAAACATATAATAATTGATTGTTCCAAGAACGCAGTTTCAAGATCCAAACACTCCATTCCTTATCAACTTAGCGAAACTCTACAACCAAATCTCCAATAAATATCAATATAGTCAACTTCTTAAAGGAAATCAAACTAAACTTAAAAACCTATATACATAATGTAAACTATTAAAATGAAAAAAAAATAAATAATGGCCTATAACTAATGGCCTTGTAGCTAATGTTTCTTTGTTCAATAAAAAAAAAAAAAAAAAATAAGTATTAATTCCGTTTTCTATATTTAATGTATATATATATATATATATATTTTTTTTAAGAAAGGAATATTCACTGAAAAAAAAAATTAGGTTAACGTTAGGATTTGTATTACTATAAAATTATCTAATACAACATCGTATAACAACTAATTTATAATTTGTTTCATAAAATTAATTTTTTTATTGCTTAACTTTGAATTTATTTATATATATATATTTTTTTTTTTGTAAGGGGGAAGGGTGGAAAAATTATTTAACTCCGGGACGCGTATATATTAAATGCACCACTGATAATACTACTTATCAATTTCGTCAATACATTAAATCGTTATTACATAATTACATAATTTGTATTTCAAAAATAAATAAAAATGCCTGGGACTGAATATATAAATATAATAATAATTATAGTGCGATACAAAATTCGATAATATAAATTTAAAAACCAAATACGTGATTCTTTTTATTTATTTATGGTGATTTTAGAAACTGCGTTCAGATTGTATTCAATTTGCAATTGCATTTGCATACCTTGCATACCTCCTGCGTACGCCTATGACATGTATAGACATAATATTAATCAGTAATCACTCTTCCGATTTCTAATCAAAGGGTTCATACATCGCTAATTCGTTATCAGTGATATTTATACTGCATACACGATTAACAAATTATTACTATTTATTATTTTAGATAACATTGAGCTAATTAATAATACTATTTATGTGTAAATTCGGACTACTGATTATCTCATCGATATACTTTCGATCTACAATAATAACGACAGCAAAGTTGGAAATTACCATCATGATGATATTATATTATCTATTGATTCGTACTATTAGTGCATTACTGTATTTGTTATAAATTATAACACGCAATTAAAAATTATTATTTGGTGTTTTATACGATAAGAAGTTTAAATGTAGTAATATTTTTCGTGTATGCATTATAGAATAAATTGATTCACCATTACGTGAAAATAAAATATTTTAAAATGATTAATTAGCCGTATAAAAATTAATCAACGCCCGTATTAATATTCCAACCTTTTTGCAATAAATTTAATTTAAAGGAGGGTTTAAGTTTCAAACAATTTTTTCTTTAATATTTCTAATAAATATAACTGTATAACAGTGGTTCCCAACCCACGGCCCGTGGGCTACATGTGGCCCGTAACAATTTTTTTCGAATGAAACAAAATATTTAAAAAAAAAAGTAAAATTATGATAAAATACGATTTTTTTTTTTTTTTAATGTATTAATTTTATTTTCGAGTATTTTCAAATAGAAATTTCACGTTATAACCCGTGTACTTAAAAGAGCATACTGATCAGATTAATGTGTACCTGCAAAATGTACTTCAATTTGTAAGATTTCCAGTAGGAAGTCATAAAATATTTGAAAACAAATTCAATATTAACCTACTTGTAGATCGTATACACACTGTGTAATGAAATAACATTATTTGGTTAATATTAATATTATTTGTACTTTTATATTTGGTGGCCCGCTCTAAGATTATTTGTTTACCAAAGTAATCCACCGAGGAAAATAGGCTGGACGTCACTGTTATGTAATATATAGGGACCGGATTTATATGCAAATGCATATGTATATTGGAATAAGCTTTTTGAAATCTGATGAGCATTATCCCTAATTTAGATCATTCTTATTAAAGTAACGCTAATTTTATTTTGCATATTTTGCATATTTCAACGTTTTTACAATGTATATTTGTAGTTTTATAGTGAATATTATTATTAATAGCCCATGTATTCGTTTTTGTCGTATTTTTTTTCGATCACAGCCTCATAATATCGATAAAATTGCGACCGGTCGTTATTTCCAAAGATAAAATTTCATACTCATATCATCCAATGCAATAAGGTAAAATATGAATTCAATTTTTGTTTTCATTTTTTATTGATGTGGGTATTTATACTTTATAGATTGAAGATAAAGAATGTTAAATGGCGACAATGACGACAAAATATTTTAAAAGCTTTTTATATTTTTTTTAATACCATATTAATTAATGATTATTTTTATATTTATAATACATTTCACATATTTATACATAATTTTAAACAACATTTTAAGTGAATATTTAAGTATATATTTAAAAATAAATACATATTTTATAGCATATTACAGCATTTTTAGAAGCATATTTTGAGGATTTTTGTGCATATAAATCTGGTTCCTAGTAATATACCTACAATATTATTTATTTTATACAAATTATGTTTCAATATGGTTAATTGTAATTTATATTTTATCTGATATTCTTAACTTGAGATTTAAAAATATATATATTATTCTTGTAAAAATCTTACAATTAAAAATATTAAAAAAAATGAATATAAAAATTAGAAAATAATTAATATGTTAGGTTCAGCATTTTGTCGCAGCTGTTACATAATTGTATTAATTGTATTGATTAATACATATATTATTGAATTAAAAATATAATAATGTTATTAAGTTGTTTAAGAAATGTAACTAATTTATAATATCAAGCAATTATAAAAATGTCCAAATAATTAAATTCCATTAATTTTATTGAAAACTCGAATAAATATGTACATAAATATGTATCGCTTCATAAATATTAAATTCTCGGAGTAAAATATGACTAATAAAATACCAAAACTTCTAAAGACCGCAACGGTTGTTATAAGTATTATTATACTCGGTCATTGTCCAAGGACGAAAATATCTTGAATATTTGAAGAATAAAAATAAAGAAAAAAAAATAAGGAATCCTAGTTGATCCGACCCGACACAATAGACACTAAATAGCATGTGTAGTATACAATTCGTAAACAGCGGTATATTTTTAGTTTCGGTGACAAAACGTCGACGATATATCAATAATTTTCCGACTAACTTCTCCAACCAAGTTAGACTTGGACCAACTGTCGAAGCTCCGTAAAACATTTACTGCTGTAACGAGGCCGAAACGTAGCGCGTCCGTGAATTATTGTTTTCCAAAGCAACAACCGAAACTCATAAAAAGATTCTATCTAAAATTCGGAATAGTCCGAATAGTTAATTTCATACGTTTCACGTAAGATGGTTTTACAGTTCTTTCTGCGCACCTGCCGTCACCCCGTTCACCGCGAGCTACCCTCGTGCTACACCGAATGACACCTTTGCAAACGGTTAAGTTCGCGTCACGTGGACGTGCGTGGTAGGCACCGTATTTGCCTTCCATGTGTCGACTATTGCACGCACTCGCATTACCCTTCGGTGGGTCTTTCGCACGATTTCCTTGAGCCACCGGCCCTGCCCCACCTCACCGACCGCCACCGGTATTCCGGGCCATGGATATCGCGTGCAATCAACGGCTGGGAGAGGTGCGCAGCGGTACGAGTGTTGTACGAGATCGCGGCGGCAGAGTCGTCGAACGTCCTTGCCGGCGGCGGCGGCAACGAGTTGTACAGTTACGATATTATTATTATTATTCTCATATCGGTCGTAGGCGGGGAGGGGAGCGGTGGCATACTAGCGGGTTTCTCATCATCATTGTTCGACTGCGGCGGCGCGTCCCGTTATCATTGCGCGTGTGCATGTGTGCGCGTGTTGTGCGCGGAAGAGTTCGTCGACCTCGCCGCCGACAACAGGTACTCGTAATAATACTCACAATGCTCGTAAACGGTAATAATAATAATAATAGTAATGACGAAGATTTCGACGAGGCGGACGAAACGCGCGCGTGGACAGCGGTGGTTGGTAACTCACGGTCCGGGAAGGAAATGAGAAAAAAAATCCGAGTTACGTGTACCATTATTAATCCTAGAACCGAATATCATGTGTATTAACGTGCGAAGAGCGGGGTTAGGTGCATTGCGGGTAAGGTGTAGCGCGGTCATAACTCCCGCGTACCGAACAACAATTTATGGCGGGGGTGAATGTCTGTTCGTTTGGCGACTCAATATGTTTTTTTCTCGCCTCGCTTGATTAATGGATTTTAATAAAAACAAATAGCTGTTTGAAAAACAGAAAAACACAACCACGAAGGCCATATAATTTTCCAATTATTTTGCTTTACCGTCTACTAGACAAACATGTTTGAAACTAAGCAATTTTTTTCCGTCTTATGCTAGTAGATTTTTAGTATTATTTAATTACTACAATCTTGGATTATTAACACTTTAAAAATTACTTGCTACAAAAATGCCTTATTTTTAAGAAAATAATTAGACGATATACCATAAGCTCGGTATAAACCCGTTTCGTCCATTATATCTATATGTTTCATTTTAATTACCTATCGTTATTGAACCTTTTTCCAACATTTAAGCACTCCGTTTCTAGATTTATATTAAAGCAAATATTAATCATCATTAAAATAAAAAAAAACTTAACTCTGTGTATAAAAGATCGAAGAAAGAAGTTATTCTATTAGTAACCGCGAACATAGTCATTACAGATTATCATCAATCCACGTAACTCAGAAATATTATCACTATCACGCTCCGCGTCCGCATATTTCTGCGTTATAACGAATAATATCCCAAGACAAACGCAATAAAAAATATGTAATTGCCATTTCTTCTTCTACCGTCCAACGGTATATTCCCGCTGTTCCTTTCCGGGTTCTTACGATGCGCATAAGTTGTCATTCGCACTGGTCTCTGTCGTGTCCGAGTACCAGGGTTCGGGTTGAAAACATATTATTCTACACGAATATGGTAATTTTCTGTCGGAGTTTCCGAACAAGAAATCGACCGGTTAGCAACGACGTCGTGGAGTGTTAGATAATACGCAACACTCCGTACGCGCCTATTGAAACCGAAGACATACGAACGGGTATAGTTAGGGGAACTCCCCTCCGTTCGCCAGCTCGCAAGACGGAACCGAGTGCGGTTTGCGCGCATAAGTCATGGGAAACTAGTGGCGATGATTACGGCGTTTGGCGGCGGTGGTACGTGCTGCGAAGAAAGGTGTCGGACGACGATGATGATGATGAGGAGCTCCCCCTTGCCTTGCTCACTCGCACTGCCGTTGCCGCGTAGAGTCGAGGTACCGTTGCGCCGCGGAGCGCGTGCTATCCCGTTACGTGACCGACCGACCGACCAAAACGGCCGTGGTCGGTGGTTGGCGGTGTGGTGGCGGCGGCGGCGGTGATGGGGTCGGAGGGGGTGACGTCATCCACGGCGAGTAACCCGTTATGCGCGATTCGCCGTACACACGTAGACGTAGATGTATGCGAAGCAGTGTGTACAATCATAGCGACGATAATGCGCGAGACGAAGATATTTCGGCGCGGTGATGGCGATTACCGTTATCCGCATAGCGGCGTTTTTCGGTCACCGCGGCAGTAGTTTTTTTTTTATTAGTTTTTTTTTTCTTCTTCTTCTCTTAACGTCCGTTCGTGATTCGCATATTATGACGATGACTACATAATATAATATATATATACGCGTACTGTGTACATGTAGTCCGTAGTAACGGATTTCTTTTTCGCAGTCGAAATTTACACACAGCTCATTACCATTATTAAATCAATGGCGGACTCTCGCGCGGACCCCGAGTTATACTACTACACCCGATCGCTACTACCGTTCGCCTGCTACGTAGTAATACGATGTAAAGCGTATCGCACGTTAAGAATCCCATTTATTATTATGCGTCAAACATGTTCGGCCGTAATTGGCGTTCATAAAAATTCGTAATACGTTCGAGAGAACCGTGAACTCCTGTACTCGATAAAACACACATACATGTAAATAAATATAAACGAATAGATGTATTACGATTTTTGATACGAATTTTGATATATATATATATATATATATATATATATAGACGTATAATATATCACATAATGTGTGTTTGTTTTTTTCGATATGTGCAGCTATTGTGTACAGATGTTGGTAATGAAATATTACGCGACGGCGGAGACGTTATGGTCTTAGTTGTTACAATACCGTGTTTTAATATTATACGGTATCACGGCGCAGTTGGGTCGCGCACGAGTCGCATAACATTATAATATTATCGCACGCCCACGGTTCGCAAGACGCAGCCGTTCTGCAGCAACGTTCTATGTTAAGTTTTATAATTTTTATCGTAAGTACCGTTATTACTCGTTGTTGTCATCGACGTCGTTTTGACGTACGTATAAGTATTTCGGCGTACCCCGTCGACCGGTGCATTCTCGGTAAAACGGAATTATTACCGTATGATATACCAGTAACATTTTAACTATATACAACTAGGGGCCTCCAAACTTTTTTATTCAAAGGCCACAAAAAATATAAAATGCTCTTAGCGGGCCAAAAGTTTATCAACATAAATCATTCTTGATTTTTACCAAAATATAGGCATATAAATATGTTTACTTAAATATTTTTTTATAAAATATTGTTTATAATATATTTAAATATACTTGGTATTAATTTTATTGTTGAAATAATATTTTTATTAATGAGAAATATGAAATTTATGTTTTTCTCATAATATATCGATCGAATTGCGATTGTATGTTACTAGTTCCAATTTTTAAAATTAACTCCAAATGTTTGTCAGTCATGACCGATCTATATTTTGTTTTGGTGTATTTCATTTTGGAAAAAATTTGTTTGCACAAATAAGTTGTAACAAATACAAATATATATTCAATTTGCAAATTTTTTTAAATTTGGATATCGTGTACTAACTACCATTAGAAAACGCTTTTCCTTTTTTTGCCAATATATGTGAAATACGAAAACTAGCCTTCGTATCAGGTTCAATGATATTATTATGTTTTTAAATAAAAATTGTTGTGATGAAAAATTATTTTGAAATGACAGCAATTTATCTCTCTGTAATTTCCCAGTAAATTTGAAAAAAGTTATCTTATGTTTCGTTTTATAATGCCTTCTAATATTGTAATCTTTAAGTACAGAAATACTTTTTTTGCAAATTATATATATTATTTTGTCACTTGGATAAATGACCAAATAATCCTACGCAGAGATGTATTTAGAGTTTAGGTATAGTTTTATTGCCACCTTTACACGTATACGTATACGATTTTCAAGAAAGGTAATATTTATTATCTATGAATTTTACGTGATCAACTATTGATAATATTATCATGAAAATAAAAATCGTCATGTGGTCACTGCGCAAAATCTTTAAACATTAAAATTTTTCGATTGACGAATGAAAATAGATGATGGTTACTAAAAAATGCTGCCAGTCTTTGATTCCAAAAAAAATGTGCCGCTCGGAGCGATGGTACACACTCACCCCTCCCCATAAATATGTCCCTGATCCAACAACCACTTTTCATTGAAAACACGACATTCTGAATCTATTTTCCTCTTCAATCCTCTTCCTGACATGTCAAATTGATGGGTATTAAAGCACATTGCAGACGTATGCATAAATAACTGAACAAACATTGTGAATTGATTTTATACTATAAAATGATCATTACGTCGAGTTGTTATGCAATCGTCATCCCGAGAAGCGGCCGCCCACGCTACTGGATTTGTTTTAGTCGTCGTGAACAAGGTTTAATCATGTATATTTTCTCTTTGATGATAATATATATATTTGCGAGCAAACAAAAGGTTTCCTTGGATGTCCGAATGTCTCTACATGGTTACATTGATTAAAGACTGTTCTAAAGTTTAACATTAATTAAAACTATATATTTTGCTTATCGAGGCGTCACGAAATTACAAATTTATCAATCCTCGTGTACTGCAGAAACCAAAAAAACTACTGAAAAATTAATGTATGATATTGAAAACACAATTTATTGTAACACAATACCATGGCTGTATCTGAATAGTGTCGAACGTATTTTCTTATGCTGCAATTTGATGTTAGATAATGCACTAATCAATCCTTTTTTCATTGAAAATATTAATTAATGCGTCTCCTTTATATAATTTGTTATGTTTTTACGTTTATATGTACTTTTTTAATTAAATATTTTATAGAAGATTAATTGCTCCAATTAAATTTGAATTATAGTTGCAAATTTAATCAAGTCTGTTCTTAGTCACATCATGTGAATTCATTTCTTTCCTGGGTAATTTTTCTCCTACATAGAACTCTGATTGGCCTTGTATAGTACGAAAACCATTACGCAACATTCTCGTAAACAAAACTCCTGGTCGGAAAATCTATCGAAATACGAAAATCTAGTTGACATGTTTGCCACCGGCATGATAAAATATTAAATGTCTTGTCCACGTATCACACAATGGCACACATACAGTATGAATTCATAATACATTAGTATTTATATATACACACGAAACCTTATCATATATAATGTACTTAACCATAGATTATAAATACTAGTATTCATAATCAATAATACAGCGCATCCTTTTTGATACTAATAAGTGCACGTTTATGACCACGCGTATAAATAAACGAATGCACAGCTGTCTTCCACCCCAACTCCATTCACTGATAATGACTGGTATAAAAGCAGTGTTGACGATAATATCGAACTTTCAGACTGCAGAACTAGCCGATCGATAATAATAACAACATACCACGGCCGCCACCGACGACAGCTGTGTGAATACAAAAAAACTTAAGTAATATATATATATACTGGAGTACAGCGCGCACGCCTCTTCGACCATCGATCCGGTGCGCGCGCGCTCGCTCACAGGAAAGGGTGGTGGCGACAGTCCTCATTATCATCCTGCTGTCACCCTTTCCCTCGACGGGTCGTACCCGCTAGCGACGACCGACTTACAAGCAAGTGAGCGCGCATGCGTGCACATTCTTTCACGCACACACATAAACACACACACACACACACACACACACACACACACACACACACACACATACACACACACACACACATGCATACACACAAGCCCGGATATGCACGCAAGTTTACAAGCGCACACAAAACGACGACATAATATCCACCAACGGGATTGGTAATTGTGAACGAAGCTACGTTCGATCGAGCGCCTCCATCACCACGGGACGGTCTGTAAACATTGTAAACGTTTACGCATATATTCATATGTACAATATAGGTGTTACGGGAGTGCGCGTGCTCCCGAAAACCCGTAAAACCACTTGATTGTGCGAGGCGAACCCTACGTACACGCGACAGTAACGCGCAATGAAAAATATTACTATTTCTGTACGAATCGATCGAATCCCACTAAGACAGTACAGGGAATGCACTCGACAAACTACGAAAACAAATAAAAACAAACAAAAACTCATGATAGTATTTACGTGCACGCGTTCATCGTTTTACCTGTACTGATGGCCACAGATAACGGTGGTAGGGGCAATGCGGCCGTTGTTGTGATTGCAATCGCTGGCGGCGGTGGTGGCAGTGGCGGAGGTGACGGTGGAGGTGGAGAAGGCGAGAAAAGTCGCGAGCATAATGGCACGGAAGCCGGAACGAGGGGGAAATTAGCCTCGTCCACATCGGCAACGACGTCGTCGGCCACGGCCACCGCCTCTTCCTCGGCTGGTTCGGTCGATGTCTTCGCGTCGGCTTCTGTCTTTGCATGTACGATGACAATAGTCGGGGCAGTGGTCGTAGCCGCCGCGTTGGTAACCACCACGATGCCCGACTTTTCCTTCATCGTCCCGTTACCCCGCGGTCGTCGCGCTGGACGCGGTGGCTGCAGCGGCCCCGGCGGTGACGGTGGTGGCATAAATGGTTGTGGCGACTACGATCATCGTGAGGGTTGACCGTGTTCACATGATATTGTCGTTTTGCTCACCGGTCCTCTGTCCTCCGTCACGAGCGATGCGGAGGCGTTACGGAAATATAAACAATACCCGATCCGAAGCGTACGGCCAAATATCGCGACGGTCACGCGGTCGAGTTACACCATGTAGGTATAATACAATTATATAATGCCAAACTTTATTGTTTCAGTTATGATTGTTTTTAGTGTTATTATTAACTTCATTACTGTATGTCGCGAATAATTGTACGTAAAACAAGATGTGTACGCGCGCTTTGTACTGAACGAACACACGACCGAGGAAACAACAACGACGACAGAGTCAGGCGGCGATGAGACAGGCCATCGTCGTCGTCGTCGTCGAGATGCGCGTAGGGCCTAGTACGTAATGCGTGTGCGTGCACGGTGCGTCGGCGTAGGCCTGGTTTATCGAGCGCCGGTTGCCGCCGCCGCCGCGCCGCCGCTGCGCCGTCACCGCCGCCGCCACCACAGCCGCCGCCGCCACTGCCGGCATTTACGTGGTGGTTGATGGGACATCGTGGCAAGGAAAGGCAGGACGTGAAGGGCTCGATGAAGGGGAAAAGCTTTCGAAGATGGCTCTTTCGTTGGTCGGCCGAGTTGATCCCGCTGCTACCACGGGTCCAGAAGCAATATCCGTGATTTTAAGCATCGGCTATTGTTCACAACACTTGTTATGAATACGGACGCTATACACCGGGATAAAATCATTATGGGATCGGAAAAACTAACCGTATGCCATGGAAAAAATTATGACTTAACAACAATGTCTCAAAAGTGATATATCGGAGACTGTAGTAGAAGGGTATAAAAATAATTATTTTACCGGTACACTTAAATCGATACACCCCATAATTTGTATAGTTATATTGATAAGATTTACGTAATACATTTTTTACTAGGCAGGTTTACTTTATTACGTGGCATATAGATATACAAACGATATAAATACTATACATTAACAACAATATTAATAATTATAATAATAATAATAATAATAATAATAATAATAATAATAATAATAATATTAAAAATTAATAATAATAGAAATAGTAATAATTTTTAATAATGATAGACAACTACTGTAAATATCATTTGTTCGTCCATCATTACATGCGTTATAACGCGATTTTTTTAATTTTTATTTAATTCCATTTTTCTACATAATTTAAAACTATTGTACGTAAAGTAAGCACATACCATATAATATTTATATTATATTTATAACTTCCTAATCGTCAACTGAATAACCGACGTACGTGCCGTGTATTCTAACCTATACTTGATTCGTATGTAATAACTATGTATGATATAATAGAATATAATAATTACAATGGTAATACATTTTAAAGTGATGGTTGATTTCTAACCGAGTAATTAGTTAATAGGTACTTGTAGTGTGTACTCATCGCGCGTGCAATACATTATAATGTATGAAATGTATTCACCTATGTCTCTATATATACTCGTATCACCAATGATACGCGTCGGGATAACGGTGGTGTATACAAGCAGGTATTAATATTTTAACTTTTTTCTTTTTTTTTTTTTTTTGCCATGCGTGCATAGTTAAAATCGTCTACCAAGCGAAATACCACAAAATTTCGGAAACACAATACGAATCTACTACAAAACGTATTGCCTGTTTAATAATAATATAATATCGTCGTTATATACATAAATGTATGAATTTTTTGCTCGTGGCCAACCGACGCATCAGCAAAATGACGACATATGTACACGGTCATCACATAACTATGTTTATAGTATACATATATATGTGTGCGTATATATTTACCAATAACGTTTGTATATATTATACACCGATACAAATATTATATTACGACGGTAACAAAATAATACGGAAAAATGCGTACTACTACGGCGCGTCCATTTACAATTCAAGCAGGTCGTCGTACCGACTCAAAAATGTACAAAATAATAATAATAATAATAAAATACGTTTGATTAGCACCCGTCGGCAGTTATACGTAGTGCCGAAATCAATAAAAATAAATCGTGGTTATAAAATGCCCGAATACGATCTCAAACGCAAAAGTTAAGATAATATATATATATATATATATTCACTTGTGGGTGTACTTGCAAAAAAAATATATTTATAGTTATAATTAAATATAATATAATAATGTCTTACCTCTGATAGTACTCGGCATCGTTGCGATCGTTGTGCGTCTGAGCTGTCGCTACAATATCGTATGCAAGTTTTATTGAATTGAACTTTACTCGTACACGGGCTGTGCTGCAGTCTCCGTGCGACTTCTCGAATAACGGAGTGATTTCAACGCGTCAGTTGTAATCAAACAATTTTATACCAGCGTTCAATAAAAGCGATTATTATAAAATGTCACTGCTATTACAGTATAATGTGTATTAGTACGATATTTTATAAAATTTTAAGTTATACAATTACGTTAAGAATAATATATACGAATACGAAAAACCACCACTATGTTAATGATAATAATAATAGTAATAAAAAAATAAATAAAGTATTAATAATGAAAAATCCTCGCCCGAACCGAGTAGTCGATTATTTTTAATAAATTATTACAGAAATAATGAATATTATTATTATGAAGACGCGAATGTGCAAATGCGATTCGTTAAAAAAATGTAAGTATGTTCGTCAGCTACAATTGCTGCGAGTTGTCCACCGACGGTACTTTGACGATGACGACGACGAAGATTGGATTCCGCTGTGCTGTAGAAATAATATTGCGCTTTCGGGCTGCAGAGGAGGTCCGGTGCTGCTGGTGCTGCATGTGCGGGTGCTGTCGGTAAGCACTAGAAATTCCGCTGGCCCAGACATGGCGAACCCGGTAAAGGTGAGATTTCCGCGCGATGATTGTCGTACATTTAAAAAATTAGCGGAACAACGTGTGTATATGTATATAATAAAGGTTTCAAATACGAATGTTCCGACGGATCGCGGGTGCGCACACGGAAGGTTACGATGATGTGCGATCACGCGATGATAATATGTGGTCGGTCGTTGTTTATTTTTGTTCGGACGACGTTCGTCAAAGTATAATTGTTTATTTAACAATGTACTCGATGGGATATCGCGAACGAAAGGTACACGCGTGCACGACAAGATGGCCGTGCAACGAAAAGCTTAGCCGGAGGAACGCGGTGCGAACGTTTATTGCGTTTCACGATATCAGACACGCGGCGGCAGTTTGCGAATTTTCAACGAGAAACCGCGACAACTGTTGAGGACCACGGCAGGCATTGAACTTGAAACCTAAGGCGGACCGTCGCCGCTGCCGCATGTCGTACCGCTTCGACGGCGCTCCCCCCACCGCATGGCGCTCGAATACAGGAGAACCGTTTTCTTGTAGTCCCGACGGCAAACCAACTCCCTCCCCGAAACGCGTACGCCAACACTCACGGAACCCGCCAAAAACAGTGAATTTTACTGTCCGAATGATGTAAAAAAAAAAAAAAAACAGAAAAAAAAACGTTATTATCATAGCGGTATTATTAATTTCAGCAAATTACCCGCGCGTGTGTATAATATATATATAGTGTATTCTGTATCACTGCCAGTGATGACTACATTACAAGAATATTACACAAAATATTATTATTATATGTATATGAAGTCGGTCGTTGCGGCTTGGTTGTAAGCACACGACCAATAAAATGCAATCGTATGTATATAATAATAATAATGCGATTTGTTTATATATATATATGTATGGTAGGGATGACGCCGACTACGATTTCTAATAGAATAATAATAACATACGCTTGTGTACAGTATAATATATTGCATATTATAATATTTATCGTGTGGAGCAAATGCGCGCATACATTTCGGGTACTCGCAATTATTTGTCTCGATCATTTTCCACCCAATCGCATATTTCATAAT